>NC_081802.1:8229403-8529403 GCF_963082965.1 Carassius carassius | reverse complement strand
ACAACTCCCAACCTCCATTATCTGGCAAATGACATGTTCATATTTGGATAAATGTAATTAATGTACAGTGAGATCAAGTTTTCTCAGTTAAGGATCTCATGAATAGTGTATGCAGGCCAATCAGTTTGGGTGAGGGGCATTTTGAGAAGGTGAGAGTATATGTTAAAATGAGACATGAGCAGATGACTGCTGGCACTGTAGCTCTGTATCAAAACCCATGAGATCCCTCAGGGCTCTTGACTGGGAACGCTTTACTTTGAAGAAATTCACTCAAACTTTTCAGTTGAATTTAAGCAAAAAATCATAGTGTTTACTCTCAGAAATTACAAAAAAAAAAATTGCTAAATGGTCTTAAGGAACTTTTTACCCTCAAAAAAAATATACAAATAATAGTTATAAAAAAGGAAAAAGAAAAAACCTATTAAAACTCATATTAGTAGACTTAAAAAAAAGTTTTGTTATATTTTACTGCACATGGAGTGGGGCATCTCATGGGGTTGACATGCATTCAACTATGTATTGACAAAAGATGCAGCATAAGTCATGTGTTGTGTTCTGGATAAAGGTTTGACGTGACAGTCATGCACAGATTTACCAGCGGCTATGGTAGCCATGTGTCTTCTCTAGTGCGTGCTGAAGCAGCAGCGCAGTAACTTTGCATTAGAGAGAATGGCTGGAGTAAACTTGGCCACTGTCCTACTGTCGTGCCTCATTGCTTACTGCCTAAAGAGAATAGATGCTTCAGCCTCTGTTTAAATAGATCTCAATGAAACGCATAAAACTTCAAATGGTCTAAAATGTAGGCTGTTTGGCCTTATACTAATTGTATACATAGCCAAGTTGTAAGAATCTAGATCGATTTGTAGAGCAGTAGGTTTGTTTTTACAGATCACATTTACTCATGCAGTACATTGTAGTATGCAAATAAATATTATGGACACAGAATTGCATACAAAATGTACAGTTTATAAAGACAACTAATGCAATCACAGCCTTGATTGTGTACTGTGCATCCTCTCTCACTTCCTTTTTGTTGCAGACTTGGTCTCACCAGGGCTGGAGAATCTTGGCATTGTGGCTTGCATAGACAAGGGCAGCGTGGCGTTGGTCCAGAGCTCTGGCCACATCCCAGTTCAAGCTTAATCACAGTCTCTGGTCAGTACAAGGCCCTTTACCTTTCACAGCCAGCTGACATCAGAGTGATCTGGGGCAGGGGAGCAGAGCTGGCTGCTATCTGCGCTGCTCTGCCTCCATCCCTGACTGCTCACAGATGCCAGACAGGTGTGTAATCTTCAGTTGGAGATGATGGAGGATGGTAGGCATTTCAGATCTGCACACATAGCCCTGGCAAAGAGGGGGTCTGGGTGGAGTGGGGAGGAGGATGATTGGGAGGACCTGCCAAAAGCACGAGCACAGATTGCGTGGGAAAGCCAAGCCTGGGTGACCTAGTCACTATCTTTGTCCAGACGCCGGGTCTCTCAAGGTGTCAGGTGGCTTGTGTATTTGTGTACAATCAGAATGTAAATGCGTCTTAGGTTATGCTGTCCACGTAAAGCAAGGAGGCTGACTCATTCTGATTAAAACAGGGAGGACAATGTTATACAGACAGCACAAGCAGAATACGTCACATAACAGGGAACACAAGGTCAAAAATGCAATCTCATCAAAAGCCATTCCTCCACTTTCGGCATAATCAGTAGGGTAAGACGAGGGAAGATGCCCCCCTAAAAACAATATGGATTTACTTTTTAAATTGAAAAATTTAGATATAAGTGTAGGATGTTCACAATGATACATTAGTCAATGTTTTACTATAGGAAACATAAACATTTGATAATTTTGCTATTATAGCACAAAATGTAATATATTAAAATAGGTATAAGAAGGCTACCCTGGATACAATTTTACAGAACATATTAATAACTTTTGATATTGTTATTATTCATTTCTTTATTTTTACAGCATTCATGTAAAATACTAATTTAACTTAAAAATTTTATTTTTACACTATAAATTAATAACTAAATAACCAATGACAGACAATGCAGAATCCCAGTATAAGAGATTCATTTTAATCTTAAATTTATTCTATTACTTATGTACAAGCATACAAATATTTACATATTTAATAGCTCATATTTTATTTGAAGAAATGTCATAATAGCAACTCTATGAATACAAATTTAACCTCTAGGTTTTAATGAATGTTAAAATGTCTGAAACGTACATCTAATTCATGGAAATATTCATTATCCACCCCGAATGTCCATAAAATCCTTTATAGTTTCTTTATAGGTTCCAGTATCTGCATTAACTATTTTGATATCTATTACGTCCTGTGATGTAGGAAATGTTTCACTGTGACCCGCGTTATCGTTTCAAAGGACCCATTATAAACACTTAAGGTACCAGTGCTTTCATATGCTACAAATAATATGTGAGTAATACACATATATCATTATGATTATGATTACACCTATGAATGTCTGGTGTAAGCAAATAAATAAATAAATAGTCTGATGTGAAGGCCATGTATGCAAATGAGTAAAGAAATGTCAAATTTGCATACATTTTCAGTGAACCCATCGCTGTCTTCCTCCCAGCAAATGCTTCCATCTCCTCTGACAGCTCGGGCCATTGTCCTGACTCCTTGCTTTGAATACGGCCTGTCAGAGAGAGTGAGTCTGATGCAAGGTGACAGCAGATACAGCCCGAATGACTGACTGGCCACTGACATGCACACAGACACACGCCAAGGATGTGCTCTGGGCCTAGCTGAAGTCCTATAAGAAATACAGAATAAAAGCCACTCAATTATGCAAATGTTTCTGTTAACTTAATCAAATACAAGTTGACTGTACATCAAAAAAATTTACAAGTAACCTGAGGTCTCATATACAAAGAAGTGTTGACTGAAGCTAGAACAAGCAGACAAGAGCAGTCTTATAAGATAGAATGTGCATGGACAGTCGGTAAAAATCTTAAATCAAAAACTTTTTACAGACTAATATATGCACTTAATTAAATAAATAAAATAAATTAAACTCATAATATGAGTTAAAAATAAATACAGCTACCATAAAGCCATGCTTAAATGAACACACCTCGATTAAGGTGTATTGCATTTGGATTCCCTCTGCTGGACTTCATTGGCAATGCAGAAGGATGAATCCTTGCAATTGTGCTTAATTTATTCAGACCATCTCTTATAGTCTGACCCTGATTAAATAAACAAGAAAGCTACTCGGTTCACAACTAAGTTCTTTAAAATGCATGAAGGCTTGGTAATTGTAATTTAAATCTGCCTAAAGTAGGCTAGGATTTCGGATTTGCAAATTTGAAAACAATGGTTTGATCTGCACGATTAATATATTCATTTATGTTCTAGGTCCCCACCTTGCATTACGCTATTTAATTTGGATGGAGTCTTGCTTGGAGGTGATGAATTTTGTAAGCCAAATAAATCAGCGATAATATCAAAAGTCTGGTGGGCTGGTTGCCAGGAAAGAGAAAATGCAAAAAATAAATGGTTATATTTATTTTAGCTTTCAACACAGACTGCAAAATAATGGCTTTTATTTAATGCAAGCAAATCATATGCCATCATCTATATACCTTTTTAGCGATACTGTATAAAGTAATATACAATAAATACATTTAAATATTGATGTAAATGAAAAACCCTGATCATTAATAAACCTTATATTTAATATTTTTTGGTGTAATTTAATATTCATACTTTATTAACAAAAAATAAATAGTTGTTAACAATATTGTATAATGTATATTAATCTATGATTAAAATGTATAAGGTAGATTTTATAATATAAATTACAATCTAATAAAAACTGATCAAGTAAAATTAATATTTAATATTTTTATTACAAACAACAACTGAATGAAAGAAAATAAAGATTTTATAGAAGATATAAAGAAGTTTTTGGTGTAATTTAATGTTAATTTTTTTAATATCTATATATTAAATAGTTAATATTCATACTTTATCAACAAAAAATAAATTAAAGATATGTTTAACAATGTTGTATAATGTATATTTATGTATGATTTATGAGGTAGATATTATAAAATAACTTCTAAGATAAGAAATTATAATTAGATAAAAAACTGATCATTAAGTAAACTTAATATAGATTTTTTTTATTACAAACAACAATAGCATAGTTGCATATAAAGATTTTAAAGAAGATATAAAGACTTTTTTGGTGTAACTTAATATTCATATTTTTTAAGATCTATATATTTCTGAAGAAATGTGGGCATTAATTTTAAGTGTTAAAATTAAACTAATTTAAGATTTAAACATTTTAGTTTTACGTCAGGAATATTTCAAATCAGAAACCCGTTTTTAACATAGTCTAAAAGGTTTTGATTTATTTATTTAAATAAACATTGCATAGTTTTGTTTATGGTTCTGAGGGCAAATATGACAAATTTGTCTCCCTCTGCCAAATGACAAATTAATTTGTGTCAATATACTGTTAAGTTTGACTGGACACACATACACACAGCATTTTCATTTTGTGTTTTTCTGTTCCTGTTTCCTAGTAGTTATGGACTACAAGACATCTTGCAGACTTCTGCCAAGTGCTTCGGTCTCGACTCTCCAAATCTACAGAGGTGTGTGGAGCGGATATAATTTTATTTGACTGCTGCACAGGTCACCTGAGGCGTCAGCTGCTGCCTGACACGCTGAGAATTTAGGTAGCTATTATATATATACATGAAACCTAACTTGGCCACAAAGATCAGATGTTGCCAAAGACACAAGTTTTGTTGTCGGCTTAGTGCAGGGAATTGTATAAATAGGGCACATGGATGCCCGTACAAATTTATATGGCTTGCAAATGGACACATGTGCATAACACCCCATGCAGATCCAAGGCCCTGGATGAGATAAGAAACAGCAGCGAATGTGGCCGGACGGAGTGGGAACGGTTATATTAGCCACAGTTGAAGACCTGGCTGTGAGCTGTGTGGACAGGAAACAGATTTCCCTCCTCAAACACAGCCTTCCTCAGCCAGATCCAGACTGTGAGTTCGCTGCCAGCCACTGTTCACAACCAGCCTGGCCACAATTGCTGTGAAAACCCATTCTGTTTGTTGTGTCGACGTGCTGTACCAAAAAAGAATAAACAAAAAAGCTTAAGAGCCTAAAATGGGATAGCTAAGCGGGGTTGGGTTGCCCACATGGGACAGGATCCATCTCAAGCTGGACAGGTTCCCCATCATATGGCAGTCTTACACACAGCACATGGTTCTTGCTGAATATGACAGCCACAACATCTCTAAAGCCAAAGACACCGCGATAGTGCTCCGTGCCATTTTGGAACGCGCGGATGGCTTTTCTTCAGTTGATGACTCGAGATGGCATGCGGTGTCTTGATAGCGGATCCTTTGTCTGAATGTTTGTTGAGTCTTGAGTGCAGCCAAAGATACAACAAAAAGAACAAAGCTGTTTCTTTCGGAACTTATGGATTATAAATAATATTTCCGCTGCATGTGGTCACAATTTAAGAGTTAACGGCCCATAGGATAGTTTTTTTTTTTATTAGACCTTGTTGTAACTTAAAATAAACTCTTTCTCCTAGAGATGAAAAAGAAAAAAAAAAGAGCGTCACGTTGTGGTCCAGAGAAATCCAGTAATGATCTGGCCGGTTTCAAAAATGCCTCAAACTGCTCTTTTGAGCAAAGTCTATAATCAAAGATTCTCTCTGTATATTAATCTTGAACAGAATAAAGTATTTAACAATGAAAAAATAAATAAATAGGAAAACAGATTTTTGTTTTAAATAAATGTTACTTTCTATTTATCAAAAAATTCTTCAGGGTTTTCACACAAAAACATTAAGGAGCACAAGCATTTTCAACATTAATAATAATAAGACATTTTTCTTGAGCATCAAATTAAACTGGAGTAATGGCTGCTAAAAATGTAAATGTATTAATATTTTATTTAAGAGACTTCTTTCAAAAACATTTAAAAATCTCACTTGGAACAACAAATGTTCTTATCACAATCAGTCTGAGCTGCCCACATTCATTTTAAAGCTCTATACTCTTTCGCATTTCTATACATGTATGTCTTCAAGTCTCTTTGTATTTGTGCTTGTCCTAAGAAGTAATAATTCTAAGACTTATACTGACTAATACTATGTGAATCTTAAAAGAATATAAATCACTGGCTCTTCAGTGAATCTAAATTGTTGCAATAATCTCAGTATCACCAGGATGCTTGATATTTAATATACTTAATATGGTAATATGGAAAAACCTGCCAGTCAAAAAAAAACAAAAAAACAAAAACAAAGTTCAGTTTGTTAAAGTGTGCAATGTTATTGTCACTAACTATACTAATGCAAAAATAATGACTGTTATTGAACAGGTTTCCCAATCACTCGAACAGATAGCCCTGCCCCTCCCATGCTATCAGTCAATGCTGCTGTGTTGACCACAGTCGAGCCACAATATTTATACTTTTCTGAGCATTTTGTATTTATGATAGCCTTCTTAGAGTCACCTCTGTATACTAAATAAAGTATTTAATTTACCAAATTGCACACAAAAATATATCTTTTTTAAGAGAAGAACATTGCAAAAAAATTTACACATAAAACTACAGCATTTGGCAAGTAGGGAAACAACAAGAACAAAGCCAGTTGTTCATTTATTTTTTTTTCTAGGGGCCAAGGGCCAATTTCTAGCTCAAATGCCAAACCTAGAGGCAGGGAGAGGATGATGGGATTGCAGCAGTGGCCAGTTGGAAGCTGCATTCAAGTGGAGCTGCAGAAGCCTGATAGCGCTTCAGCCAGCAAAGGGTGACCAGGGCCAAAAAAAAAACGCTGGCCTTCACCTGACACAAAACTTCAAAGGTGACAACATGTTCTTACAACTTTATAAAAAGCAATATTAGGCTGATTCTGATGGTGGGTTGTACTGTCTAAACATCTGAACCTGAATCCTTTTTCTATCTGCCTGTCCAGACACTGCACCTTTCTGCACCAGATTGCCAGGCCCCCTCTCTCCGCCACACATCAGTACCCAGCCTGCTGCCTGCTCCCTGAAGGATGGACAAACACCTGCTGTTGGCAGGCATTGCCTCCCCCTTACTCATTTCCCAGTGCACCGTCTTCATGAGCTCCAGCGCTTCAGGGTGAGATATCATGGGGCAAGAGGAGGCTTTTCCGAAGAAGGAGGGGTTCATTGAGACCCTGCTTGCTTCGTTCAGTTGAACGGTCCAAGGTTCTTCCTCTTCATTGCCTGAAGCCCCTAGGGTTCTGTCCATATGGTTGTCGAATCTTTTATGATTTTTTTTTTGGGGCTTGGTGGAATTACTGGATGGTTGACCTGACCTGCATACATTTGGGATTAAGGGGTGAAACTAGCCAGAATAAAAGAACGTAGGAATAAATATAGCATGTGGTGAATACATAGTCATGCGCAAGAGTCAATGAGCCTCCATCCTCATTGATTAATGAGTCATATTATGGTGCATTAATCCTGCTTCACATTAATTCATGGCTATGGTTGTGTATTCAAGAGTTTGAACCAGAAAAATCTGGTTATAATTTGTATAAACTGCTATGCTTTTTTGGTAACCATAAGCTTTCATTGTATAAAAAAGGGTGAGCTAATTTATAAAACTAATTTCTACATTAAAAAAATTAAATAAAATTATATATATATATTAGTGGTGGGCATAGATTATTTTTTTTAATCTAGATTAATCTCACTGAGATCTAGAAATTAATCTAGATTAATCTAGATTAATCTAGATTAAAATGGCTCATTCGAATTCTGCCGAAGGCATTCAGAATATGTGTGTTACCCAAATAAAATTGACAAACAGTAAGTCTTTGAGAAGCGGTTTATCAAGCTAGCTGGTGCATTAGAAAAGGGGCTCATCTCCTGTTTCCAAAATGCATCACAAAGTGCTTGAAAAAGCTGTAAACTAATTCCACATTGCACAAGGTGCAAACAACCTTATGCCTGTTTCACACATACCCTGTCTGCAGTGCGTATGCGTTGCATATTTTTTTACGCACCCATGTTAACGGATTCCAGTTGCATTCCAGGAGTGTTGCGTCTGCAGCAGTGCAGCGATCGTTTACATACTGAGTAGCGGACTGCAAACGCGTCCTGTGTGAAAGCACATCGAGTCCGTGCTGCACCACATACGTTACACACGGACTGCATACGCACTGCAGACGGAGTATGGGTGAAACAGGCGTGAGCAGGGCCGTAGCTGGGGTCAGCGGGGACCCGGTGAAGGTTGTACCAGTGGGCCCTGTTTGAAATTGTTTAATTTGTATGTTCGTTTATTTTTATTTATTTGTGCTATTTACACAATGTTTAAGTTTTTTTCAAGTTTGTAGGTGTCAAGGTACAGAAACCAAATAATTAAATGTAAAATAGCACCGGATAGTCTTCAATGTAAAAATGAAATATACAATCAAACCTACATTTATTCAGACACCTTCAACATTTCTCACATTATTACAGTTTTGCTATATATATCAAAAATTATATCTGGTGTCTGAATAATTTTTGGTTTGACTGTTAAAACTACAAAGTAATTCAGTCAAGAGCAGTGAGTGATTTTCATTTTAATTCTCTTGGACTAACATTACAGCAGCTAGCAGCTAAATTAGACGCGGACGACGAACGCATCCAATATAATACACATCCCATTTTTTTCCTCAACTGTTTACTTTCACTTAAGAAATAACTGACAGTTTTTTCGAGCATAATTTCCAAGGTGGATATTTTGACATATTTTGTATGTATTTGTCGGCACAAGAGCAAAAATAAGCAAATTCGGTGTTCAAGCGTTTTGAGACGACTCTCTCTGCGTGAGCCCTGAACACCAGAACACCGCAAGTACTGAATTGGGCTCTTTCACATCTTTTTGTTTGTTCAAACTGCGATTTGTATTTGTTCGTTCAGGTGCAGGGGGGACTTCGAGGAGAACTTCGCAGAAGAGAGCTCGGTTCAGTGTCGCTGTCCGTGAGACGCGGCTCTCTCTCGTGCGCACCGAATACAGCGCGCGAGTAACCAGCTACTCTGTTCAGCTTTTCCGCGTCTTGTTTTTGGATGTTTTAATGTTTAAATCGACAAGCGGTAAGGCTTAAAAACATGTGAAAAAGATAAGCTTTCGTGACGAAGCACAGCAGTGGCCCGTCAACTGTCCTGAGCATCTTTTTAGGCTGGCCTCAGCCAGTCGGTTATATAAAATATCAAGGTGAAAGTCATCATAGCTTGCTTAGTATAGACCCAGCTCCCAACCCAACTTTGAGAATAGATTAACGGCGATATTTTTTTTATCGCCCGATAAGAGTCTCACGTTAACGCAGCACGTTAACGCAGCACGTTAACGCCGATAACGGCCCACCACTAATATATATATATATATATATATATATATATATATATATATAAAACTTCTAAAATACAAACAAATAAAATCATACAAAAATGTGAAGTAACAAAAAAAATTATAGTAAAATAAATAAATAAATAAAAAAGATTTTTCATTAATAAATCCTGAAATACATAAAAATTTAAATGTGAGCTAGAATAAACAAGGATATCTAGATATTCTGTGTCCAGGTCCAGTCTGAATTAGGGTTGGGAATCGTTAGAAATTTTCTGGTTCCGATTCCGGTTCCGGTTCCACCTAACGGTTCCAGTTCTGATTCCGGTTCCATTAAAATCTTTAAACAATTATTAAGAAATAGTGGTAAGGAAAAATACACAATACTCAACTACTCAATGCTCAATACTGTTTATTACTTACTGTCAACTTAATTTAAAGGTTGGCAATGTCAAAATGCAACATATATTACAGTGTACAGATCTTCATAAGTAGGGTGGGGTATTTTTTTAAATTTTCTGGTTCGGCTTCTGGTTTCATTTAAATGAATTATGTTTTTTTACTATTTTACCTTCACTGAATGTAGCGTTGCTGGAAGGTAGTAAGTAATGCTGAGTAATGCTAGTCCATCAATCAGCATGTGTTTCAAAGTTGATGTTTTTTACTCTATTAATAAAGTTTTGCTTTTCAAGCAGGAATAAGCTTGTTTGGCCGAATAGTCCCTGGAGGGCTGAGACACTTGTTAATTTCCCTTAATTAATGAAATATAAACGGTTAAACTTATACACACTCTCCATAAAGTCCCTATTTTACAAATAATAATGGAGTCAGGAGATGGTGTGATGCATTGAGTGGTTTCCACATTTTTAAACATTTAAAATGCATTAAAATAAATATTTTCTATTTCTTTGCTTATCACTCTTGAAATGACCTGTACACTAAATAATCTAACCCTCATACTTGCATAACAATAGCAGTCTATTTATTTAGTGGTCCAAGTTGAAGCCAGTATGTATATTAATGACAATATGGGACAAATATAATGTAATTTAGTGGCGGCAGGTGCAGCGCGCTGCTGTTAGATGTACAGTCAGACAAAACGATGTGCACAGTTATCAAAGGCGTACACATACAGTCGTGAGAAACAATGTGTGCAGCGTCTTTAAACATGGACAACTGTGACATCATATACCTCTGTAAATCAATACAATTTAAATTCACGTCTTTCACACTTAAATGCACTTTGATTGGAACATAGCTACGTTCACTTCGAAATGGAATCATGGCTGAATATCCTGTGATGTCCACTTCGCAGGGCACTTATGTTTGAATAGAACAAATGTCTGAAGCACCAAGAGAAACGTTCAAAATGTGCAGAGCAGTGCGGCATGAGGACTGCAACTGAGAACCGCTGCTTTACGGGAAACGCCGAATATTCAGAACACCGGCGCAAGGCTGCTCACAGCGCTTGGTCACGTCTTGCACCAGAACCGTTTTCGGAACCGAAACTTAGAAATTGCTCACAGTTCCGGTTCTTTTCAAAGAACAAAACCGGTTCTAAATAAGAACTGGTTTTCGGTTCCCATCCCTTGTCTGAATATTAAAATATTTGGGAGTGCAGTGACAAGATGGAATTTCAGCAGCCTTGGCTCAGTGTAAAGACAAAACATGAAACCTAATGAGACCAAACACAAATGTGAAAGTCCAGAGTTGTTGCCAAAAATAAAAAAAGAGAGAAAATTTAAATTAATTTTTTCCTCCTGAGGCAATATCTCAGAAAGGCCATTGAGCTCTTGCTAAGAGCATCTGCTGGCCTATGCTAATTTCAGGCCTGAATTTGTGAAGCCCAGTATGGAAGAGTCCTTTGGCTATATTTCATGCACGCATCTAGGTTAAAGGACAAGGGGAGGTTGAAATGACAGGGGACACAAAGGCCAATAGTGGCCCTGATCTTTAATCCCCACAAAGGGGAAACTAGGACATTGGATGGAGGAGCAAAATCTAATCAGTGTTGTATTAGTGTTTGTGTTCATACAGTAGTTCACATACAGTACAACCAAAAGAGTAAAAAATGTGAAAATTTGAGTCTTTACAAAAACATATAACCAATTAAGAACATGTACTAAGGAAGTTAACTAATGATGTTTCTGCTGACAGCTCTCCTTCATCATGTCATTTAACCACTTATTACCCACCATCTGTCTGAACGCAGTATAGAACAGCAGGAAAATTTGAACGAGAATATGTGACATCAGCCAATGTTGTTTCGGCTTGGAAAAATGCGAATCTGGTTATTGAAAAATCAGGCTTGATGTTCGTAAAAATCTTTTAAAAAGGGACTTGCATTTACTGGATAAGTTCCTCCCTACTATGCTAATGTTCAATAAAAAAAGTAAAATTTCCAAAAATTACATTTACTTTCAGTTAGCTTACTTTTATCATAATATCACAATTAGGTGAATAAAATAGTGAATTTTCCACGATGCACTTTAAAAAAAAAAAAAACTTTTTAAAGATATATTTCAGTAATTTACACTAATTTTCTTAATGCATTCCCTGGTTATACTTGTGAAATGTATCCACACAATTGAACACAATCAACTATTTTAATAAAAATTACAATAAATAATGTTTAAATGCTTGAGAATGACCACAGATTCATATATATATATATATATATATATATATATATATATATATATATTATAAAAAGACTTCCCATATCACAACAAGCACATCAATTTCCAAAACCGGATTGGAGGAATGACCCGAATACAATCACATGATCGCTTCGTGACTATGTGGAGCGTTTTGAGCAGAGGGAGCGGTTTAGACGCATAATTGAACATTTAAAGAGGACAAGCTTAGGGTAATTACGCTAATTAAGAGCAGTAACTAATGAAGTCATCCCTCCTGCGACAGAGTCACAGTCCCTCGTACCATTACTCACCATTAATCTTCCATAATCACCCATGTCGTACGTTAGGGACAATCAGCCACGAAGCAAAGCATTATGTGACAGCCAGCCAATGGGAGAAACATTTCAGTCCTCACAATGGTTTGTAATATTGTCCAACTGGACTAAAGTATTGTTTACAGGCCAGGCATACTAATTTAGTAATGTACTGTACTGCTCACTGCCAAATAAACTGGTACACACTGCCTCTTTCTAAAGTGATTTGAACTGTTTTACTGCAGGGCATTCTGGGCAGGGACCACCACTCTAAAACAACCCTCAGTGGCTGCCATCCAGCCTCCGCTACTTTCGAAACATATAAATGACAAAGCCAACAGTGTTTTACATAATAATGCACAGCAATTGAATGACAGCCTTAAAAAAAATGTATTTGACTATGCTAAAAATGTTCACGTTGTGAACATGGATACAAGTATAGAAGTACAATTATAGTCAGAGACATGTGAAAAATAAGAAACAGTTCAAATCAATGAAAAAAATCAGTTCAATAAGAAAGAGTGTAGAAAGAGAATCTAAAGGTAAGCTCTATAGGCATAAGTGGGGCCAGTTGAGGAGACTTTCAAATTTCGTCTCAGTCAAATGTGTTTTGTAGTTGTTGTCGTTTCAACTTTTAGCTAACAAGTTATCTTACAACAAGGTATCTGGTTCATCAAGCCAAGTCAAGTCACCTTTATTTACATGGCGCTTTATACAGTACTGTACAGGTTGTGTCAAAGCAGCCTTACGGTGTTAAACAGGAAAAACATGCTGTTAATGCAAGGGCACAATAGAAAGCAGTCAGTTTATCAGTTAAAGTCAGTTCATTGTTGATTCAGTGATGTCATTGTCCTGCTCATCTCTGTTATCTTTCAATAGTGTTGGTAACAGAAATGAAAAAAAAAGGACTGGATCTTGGTGGCTACGGTGACCTTGGAATAAGAATAAAACAGACTATTTTTAGCATAGATGCCATTCAACTTACAGTGTAACAGGTACATCGGGTGTTCAGTCTAGATTTAATCTAGATATAAACTGATAGAATCTGATGCAATACTGTGGCTGACAGCTACACGGTTAATAGTGTCGATCTTGGAAGTTATGAAGTTCATAAAGTCATTATTGCTGTGCTGTTGGGAAATGTCTGCACCTGCTGATGCTTTTTTATGTTAATTTAGCCACTGTATTGAATAAATACCAGGGGTTGTGTTTGTTTTCTTCTAAAAAAGACGAAAGGTAAGCAGCTCTAGCACTTTTTAGAGCTTTTCTGTATGTAGAAGTGCTTATAATTAGCTATATGGAGTATACATGAGACTAGACAATGATCTGAGATATCATTGCTCTGCTGAAGAATTTCAATACCAACGACATCAATTCATTGTGATAGTATTAAATCTAAAGAATGATTATGACAATGAGTACGTCCTGACACATGTTTTCTAACCCCAATAGAATTTAGAATGTCTATATATGCTGATCTAAATGCATTTTTTTAATTGTCTACACGGATATTTATCTGCTGCCAGCACTAGCTCAGATAGACAATCAACAAATTCTTTGATAAAGTCTTTATCGTGCCCTGGTGGCCTGTATACAGTAGCCAGTAAATATGTTTATCTCTGTTGTTAGTTTTGTATTTTTCCTTTGTATCTCATGTCCCTTTAGGGGCTCAGTAGAAACCTGTAGAAGTAGAAGGCTGTAGCTCAGCACTGATCTCAGACAGCGATGCTACCTATTAACATTTAAACCTGGTGGATGGCTGGATGTAAGAAGAATCACTTTACAGGCCAGTGGTGACAGACTTTAGGCCTTAACCCCGGTGTCCAAGTCCAGGCCTGTTCCAGCAGTCACCACCTGAGCCTGACACCAAACCTGAAGGCCTGCGGAGAGGTAACGGGTTGTGAGGGCAGCTTTCCAGGCAGACCAAACCAGCCAACTAGACTGAAAACAAATTAAAGCAGGTTTGTTTAGGCACTAAATATATCAGTTTATAACTTAAAACAATGAAGAAACTTGCATAACTCAACACAGACTGCAGGGAACACAAGATCAGAGCTAAAACACACTTCTGTCATCAAAGCAGAAAGGTTGTTTAAGAAATCTAACATCCTTTAGGTTTGTGAAAGGTGTTATTTCTGAACAATGGCAGTATCACAAAGTGCAGAGGCTTTTTTTTTAATGCCATCTCTGGGGGGGGCGGGTTGGTGTTGCCAGACAGCTCAGCTTGTCTGTTAATCTGCACTTGCTGTGAAAGGGGGGCAAGCGGACGGCTCTGCCAAACACGAGACACACTGCAGATGGCAACACTTCCATATTCTGTTTCTTTTCTGGCCGACTCTACTTCTCACCCGCCGTTATTCATATGTATGAATGTGCTGTGAAAAAGTGAGCCATCGCTTTCCCCATTTCCTGTTTCACTGTTTTCCCTGCAGAATCCTGCAGATTCTTGTGTATCAGATAACAATTTCACAATCTGCAATTTCATGTTTCCAAAATGTTAAGAGTAAATGTCTCAAACGAGCATGATGGAGATGTTACAACCAGAGTAAAGCATGCCCATGGCACACTAGCTCAAAGTGCTTGTGATGCCCGCATGCTTTTTCTGGGTTTGTGCCGCAGCACTGCGATGGACATCTGCTGGGGCTTGGTGAACATATGTTTCCACAGTGCTGAAAAACAAAATGTCTGTCCAATTAAATATGCAAAAACAAACACCTTTTTAACTAGCTCAAAAGACATTTTGTCATTTTTAAGTTTAATATTTTGATTTTATGACTCTTCGGGAACTTTTCTGAGATACACTGACAACTTTGAAGAGAGTTTCTAACAGGATATTACGAATTGAAGAGAAATTCAGCTGAACTTCCAGCCTTTTTAACAGTATTTTATTTCATAAAAACATTAAAAAATAAAATATTTGTGAAGTGAAAAGCTGTGTGTTTAACAAATCCATCAAGGCATTTTAACTTAAAACTGTTGCTTCTGGCCAAAATAACAGGCCATAATAACACTTTCTCCATTGAAAAATGTCCTGTCCTCTGTTGTCCTCTCGCATAAAAATACACCAACATATTTGTTTAGAACTGTTTTTGCTTTTAAACAGTGCTTGATCTGCGCATATTTCTCTCCTGATTCAGAGATACATTTTTTCACTTGACAATATTTTGTATAAAGGACTTGCATTTTAGCTAGAAGCAATGGTTTGAAGTTAAAAACATTTTAATTATGTATTTGTAATAAACAAATACGCTGCTTTTCACTTCACAAGACATTCATTGATGGATGAAAAGGTGTGGATTACTTGTGGATTATTGTGATGTTTTTATCAGCTGTTTGGACTCATTCTGATGGCACCCATTCACTGCAGAGGATCCACTGGTTAGCAAATGATGTAATGCCACATTTCTCCAAATCTGTTCCAATGAAGAGACAAACTCATCTACAGCTTGGATAGTTTGAGGGTGAGGAAATGTTTTTTATTTTTTGTGAAAGTCTTAAAATACAAATATCTTTCTTTTCAAATGAACATAAAATTAAAATGTAGCTATCGGTTTTTAAATGCAAACACATTGTATATACAATAGTTTAAATAAATAATTGTTATTTCTAATAACTATACAAAACTCATCACCACTAACGCAGTGTATTGTTATGATCCCGACGACGACAAAATTAATTGCATTGTTTGGTCCCAGCCAGTCCAGCGTGAAGTCTGTTGTTTGTCCAGTTAGCACATGGATATGATTAACTGTGGCAGGAGGCATGAAAGCACCGAGCCTTACTGTAGGCTGATCAAATTATTTATGCTAAATAGTAAAATTATATATAAATTTTAGGCTTTGTTGGCAGGGGATCACCTTCAGTAGCCCACTGTCCTTCTCCTCCCCTCCTCTACAGTTCCTTTCTCCATTTTTCCTCATTTACTCTCATTTTTCTCTCCACATCTTATTTTGCACACAAGGCCCTCCTTATGCACCTATAGTGACGATTTTCAATTAATGCCTTCATTCATCACTGTACAGTGATCTAATTCTGGATGTCCCTGTTCTAGGGGGAAGTGTGCTACGATTTGCCTGGGATACAGTAGCTCAGTTTACCCTGATGGACCTTTTTTAATTCCTGCGGATCTTTAAGATATACAATCATTTTATTATTTCCAGGTATTTATTCCTAATATTTGTAGTCACCCGAGGCAAAAACAGCAATTGTAATATTCTGTATGAAAAGATATGTTGTGGCTATTAGGGCTGGGCGATATATCTAACGATATGATCATGCGCATTTAGTCAGTAAACCTGGTTCCGTGATTAGCGCTAAATCGTCATCACCTGCATTCAAATGGAGCGGCATTTACAACCCGAATTCCGGAAAAGTTGGGACGTTTTTTAAATTTTAATAAAATGAAAACTAAAGGAATTTCAAATCACATGAGCCAATATTTTATTCACAATAGAACATAGATAATGTAGCAAATGTTTAAACTGAGAAATTTTACACTTTTATCCACTTAATTAGCTCATTTAAAATTTAATGCCTGCTACAGGTCTCAAAAAAGTTGGCACGGGGGCAACAAATGGCTAAAAAAGCAATCAGTTTTGAAAAGATTCAGCTGGGAGAACATCTAGTGATTAATTAAGTTAATTGATATCAGGTCTGTAACATGATTAGCTATAAAAGCTTTGTCTTAGAGAAGCAGAGTCTCTCAGAAGTAAAGATGGGCAGAGGCTCTCCAATCTGTGAAAGACTGCGTAAAAAAATTGTGGAAAACTTTCAAAACAATGTTCCTCAACGTCAAATTGCAAAGGCTTTGCAAATCTCATCATCTACAGTGCATAACATCATCAAAAGATTCAGAGAAACTGGAGAAATCTCTGTGCGTAAGGGACAAGGCCGGAGACCTTTATTGGATGCCCGTGGTCTTCGGGCTCTCAGACGACACTGCATCACTCATCGGCATGATTGTGTCAATGACATTACTAAATGGGCCCAGGAATACTTTCAGAAACCACTGTCGGTAAACACAATCCGCCGTGCCATCAGCAGATGCCAACTAAAGCTCTATCATGCAAAAAGGAAGCCATATGTGAACATGGTCCAGAAGCGCCGTCGTGTCCTGTGGGCCAAGGCTCATTTAAAATGGACTATTTCAAAGTGGAATAGTGTTTTATGGTCAGACGAGTCCAAATTTGACATTCTTGTTGGAAATCACGGACGCCGTGTCCTCCGGGCTAAAGAGGAGGGAGACCTTCCAGCATGTTATCAGCGTTCAGTTCAAAAGCCAGCATCTCTGATGGTATGGGGGTGCATAAGTGCATACGGTATGGGCAGCTTGCATGTTTTGGAAGGCTCTGTGAATGCTGAAAGGTATATAAAGGTTTTAGAGCAACATATGCTTCCCTCCAAACAACGTCTATTTCAGGGAAGGCCTTGTTTATTTCAGCAGGACAATGCAAAACCACAAACTGCAGCTATAACAACAGCATGGCTTCGTCGTAGAAGAGTCCGGGTGCTAACCTGGCCTGCCTGCAGTCCAGATCTTTCACCTATAGAGAACATTTGGCGCATCATTAAACGAAAAATACGTCAAAGACGACCACGAACTCTTCAGCAGCTGGAAATCTATATAAGGCAAGAATGGGACCAAATTCCAACAGCAAAACTCCAGCAACTCATAGCCTCAATGCCCAGACGTCTTCAAACTGTTTTGAAAAGAAAAGGAGATGCTACACCATGGTAAACATGCCCCGTCCCAACTATTTTGAGACCTGTAGCAGAAATCAAAATTGAAATGAGCTCATTTTGTGCATAAAATTGTAAACTTTCTCAGTTTAAACATTTGCTATGTTATCTATGTTCTATTGTGAATAAAATATTGGCTCATGTGATTTGAAAGTCTTTTAGTTTTCATTTTATTAAAATTTAAAAAACGTCCCAACTTTTCCGGAATTCGGGTTGTAATAGACAGAGCCGTAGATCACTGACAAGCTACGCAATTTTGCGTTCATTATCGAAGGCGATTCATCTGCAATAATGAACGCGATATTGCGTAGCTTGTCAGTGATCTACGATCGACATTTGTTTCCCGCAACAACCAAGTAGTTGCCAGTGAGAAAGAACTGTACCTAACTGTTGCAAAAAAAATTATTTCACTGTTCATTTACGAAACACGTTTCGATCACGTAACAATTTTACGCATTTTGTGAACTACAACCGTCACTTAAACTGAGGTATATGGCAAGCCAAAAGAGTCAGAAATACTCTATAGATAAATTGCATTTACATACAAAATGCTGTTTTTTTATGCCGTTTAAAACAGCATTAGCGCAGTCAAATATGTGATTTATCTATAGCATAATTCTGACTCTTTTTTTTTTGGCTTGCCATACGTTCCAGGAGCGCCGCATCTGCAGCAATGCAGCGATCATTTACACACCGAGTGTATTTTTGCTATGCTGCATGCTTTGTTGTGATAACTTTTAGATAAACAAGGCAACATAACAGATGCACTAGCAGAAGTAGAAAAACAAAGTTCTTTAAGACCAGCGGGATTGCTTGAAATAATAATTTAAATGCCAAAGAAAAGGCATGAGAGCCGACTGTTTCTGTCTGTGGTGAGTTTTAATTTAAAATGTTTTTAAAATGTTCGCTTTTAACAAGAAATGTAGGCTATATACTGATAAAATGTGTTGCCACTTGCTTGAGCAACTTATTACACCAACCTAGAAGTCAAATGCATGAATACTACATTGTTTATATTTGAGTTTAAACTAATGTCTATGAAAGATTGTTACTGTACTCCTGTGATAAAAAAGGATCACAATGCTGAAAAAGCTTTTTCAGTAACAATGTTTGGATTTGAATCAAAATAATAATGCAATAAATGTTGTGTTTGTGGCCTAACAAACAAGTCCTGTGTGAAAGCACAATGAGTCGGTGCTGCTTCTGCACCGCATACATAACGCACATGGACCGCATATGCACTGCAGACAGAGTATGTGTGAAACAGATATGATTTCGAGATGACAACATGTGACATTCTACTTGGAGCTGTTCACACCCTTGGACTCAGAGCTATCACACTATCAATGCCTAAACATAGCGCCTAATGAATCTGAGATGGTCAGGTAGTAGTGGTACAAGTTGTAGCTCTCAGAAAACTCCCAGTTCACAAGTTGTAATTAGGAGTTCTACGAGGACGTGAACAATTTTTACAAGTTTACAAGAATCTCGTATTCACAGTAATTATGATATGGTGTGAACGCACCTTTAGAGCATATTTGACACACACACACACACACACACACACACACATATACATATATATATATATATATATATATATATAGTAACTCAAATAATTATCTATCGATCTATCAATCTTTCTAATGGAAATAAAAATAAACAAGTTAATATAATTAATAATAATACTAATATATATATATATACATATATATATATATATATATATATATATATATATATATATATATATATATATAACATATATATAACATATTTATAACATATATATAACATATATATATATATATATGTTTTAATAAATGCTATTAATTTAACAGAACTGAAGAGCTGATGTAATGACTGGGTAGATGAGTGACGGTCAAGACAACAGTGCTGAGGATGCTGCTGGCTGACATGGGACATCTCAGTGACAGCTTTGGCCGCCATTCATTGCCATTCTCTGTGATTAAGTATGATGTGCCAGGATGGACATCACAGAGGCAGGTTATTGTAGGGCAAGATCCCTGCACCACGCAAACTGCCAATTGCCTTAAATGGCACCACATCTTGTTTTGGGTAGATGCAGCACTGTGGCATTTGGCATAGCTTATCAGCATTTGGCTGCCTTTCATAGTGTCTGCAGGGCTTATTTTCTTCCAGCGTCCCAGTTTTCGTATTCATGCAACATAGCAAATCCTTCAAAAGTTGTATGTTTTTCTTGACTCAGCCATCAACTTTCCTCTAACAAAATTGATGTATGCCTTCAAATGATCCATTATGGTATCCTTAAAGATTTGTGTGTATAAATAGCACTGAAGGACACTTCCAGAGAAAGGTTATCTGCCAACCAGTCATTAATCTGTTGTGAGGGGGTTAATTGTCTCTGAGCTTGTTCTCGTGTCAACATGTTAACAAAATGACCATCACTTTAAAGGCATTTATCAACTCCAATATTTACAGGAAAAGTTGCCTGGGTGTGATTATAATGAACATGAAGCTGATATAGCACATCTTGGCCACGTGTAGATGCTTGAAGCAGATGGTCCTCATGGCCGTAGCTCAAACCTCTTCTCTTTACCTGACTTTCTTTTCTCTGCCAGGCCCTTAGTCTCAGGCTGTGCGCTTCTGGCACCTGTCACGCACAATATTCTGTTTTTCACGCACACAGGCTGTATCGACCAGAAACACAAACAGATTTGTGCATATTGGGACCAGCTGTCTCTTTCGTTTCCCATTCTTTTATTTGAATAATTTTTCTGAATTGAAATTAGAACTTGCACCAATACTGTATATAAATCTCTATGAATAGCAACGGCCGTGTTTTTCCAGACACATGCTGTGCAGCTCCAGTAAATTGTTCTGGATTTCATTCTCATTGATTCCAGACAGGTTTTTTCCAACAATGGGTGCATTATTGGATGGTTTTCCCTGGCTTCCCTGGCTTCCTACCGCGCTATAGGGCAGACGACCATGCGGTGTGTTTCTAATTGGTGGAGTGCATTTGCAGCAGGTCCCTATTACTTTCTTTGTTTAGCATTTGTCTAGCAGGCGAAATCAAGCAGAAGGTTTCCACAGTGGCATTAGGCTTCTATTTCTCTCACATGAATGGCTTATTGGAAAGTATTTCTGTCATCGCTTGTCTGCAGTAGTTTAAGTGTTCATATCTTTGGTGTACTCGTCTTATACTGTTGCAGGCCTAGAGAATTTCTGCACGTGAAGACATTGTTGAGGTATCAGTCATAACAGCCGAGTAATATCTATGAAGAGGAACTGTTTATTTGGCTTCATGCAATTCCTTTACAGTTTAATAACCTGGAACATAATGGCATCTGTCAACGATCAGAAGGGAGACTGCATGGAAATAAACACTGGTGCTTCCTGGATTTGCTAGACATTTTTTTTTTTTTTTTTTTTTTTTTTTTTAGAAGGTTAAACTTTCAGAATATGCACAGGGATATTTTTTCAGATATTTTACTGAAAGAATTTAATAAATTCTGATTTGAATTTGGAATCATTTTTAACAGAATGAAAACTTTACATTTGGCATGAAATGATCATGCACTTTATCTTGTTATTCTTGGTATTTTTAATCAAATTTTTTTTAAACAACAAACTTCACATGACTTCTCAAGTCATTTTGTCTGCTTAAACCCTGTCCAAAGTGAAAGTTTGCATTCAGATCTGCCTCCATCCAACTAAAAACAATGGATAGAACGGTCTTTTTGATAATCCATTTTTGTGTGTGTGTGTGTGTGTGTGTGTGTGTGTGTGTGTGTGTGTGTGTGTGTGTGTGTGTGTGTGTGTGTGTGTGTGTGTGTGTGTGTGTGTGTGTGTGTGTGTGTGTGTGTGTGTGTGTGTGAGTGTGTGTGAGAGACATATCAAACGGGAGGTGTAGGTTGAAGTGTTAGCTAATTTCACCAAAACTTTTTTTTTTGTAAGTGTTACTTCCACCACTTCATTAGAACTTCACACCTTTCATAAATTAATACAATTGCTTCCGGATTTCATAAACATATATATAATTCAAAATTAATAATTTATGTAACAACTTATTTTTAAAGCCCCCCCCCCCACTCCCATTTTCTTTCTTTCCTATTTTTTAACCCTTAATTCATGTCATGTTTATTCCACAATTTCACATCTTTAACAGATATACATCTATTTGTTTTTATATTCATCCTTGACCTTATTTTTTATTTGTATTTATTTCTTTATTTTTATAATTCCTGTTTCCCTAAGTTCATATTGGCCTGCCAGGTAATAAAACCAGTGTGTTCAGCCTGTTGTTCGTTTTCGTGTTGGCCAAAATGTCGTAAACAAAAACATGAACATTATTAGAAAACACTTAGCATGTGGAAACGCTAAATGTGCATGAAGAGAATTATTTATTTAAGAAAAAAATGAATTTGTCATATTAGCAGTTTGAAAACAGTTAGTAATGTCAATGTAGTGTGGTTTCACGAGCATGTCGTTCAGGGTTTGCAGGCTTCCAGCTGGTGTTTTCTGAATTCGCAGCTGAACAGATCTTCATTGCAGCACTTGTAGAGCTCTAAACCTTGTAAAATTCCGACCTGTCTTTGATTTGCTAAGTTTCCAGTAATATTAATAACTGGGCATTGCTAGGTGGCAGAGTACTTTTCCATTGCAAAGCTTGTGCCAGGTGAAAGAACAAAAGAAAAACCAGATGTAGACAATCATGTTTTGGGGCATCTGAAGTAAAATAAGGTTAGTGAGAAGATGCCATACATACACGTGGTTACATTTTTGATTTTTCACATAGTTTAAAATAGACTTTCTAACCACTATATGAATGCACCCGGATTAGACAAGTCTTAAAAAAAATTTACTGCAAGCTTCTCTATAAGGTATTGACACCAAGATATTAAAAATGTAATATTTATGGCTTATGATGGAGATAGCAGTCATTAGAATGTCTAAACACTTTATTTTTTGTGAAAATCCATGTCATCATTGATGCTAATCCACAGTGTATGATAACATACTTGAATACAGTCCTTTCATTTTTGCTTTTTGATAAATAAGGAAAGGATAGCCAGCTATATATTCAAGTATGTTATTTTCAACGTCAGGAGAAAACTTATTAAGGTTAGATTATACTATAAAATGTTTATTCAAAGCTGATCGGTTCAGTGCAACAGTGCCTTCTACTGGGCAAAAGAGGAATGGGAGAATGATACCATCAATTTTCATTCTTAATTATTTGTGTTCAAAAGCATTTTGCACAAAAAAAAATACAAGTTGTTAATTTCATCATTAACATTTTTTTAATCATTCTAAAATATGAGTTTTTAATATAAATAAAAAAGCTAAATTCTATAGCCATTTAGTCGAATCTTTTTTTTTCATTTATAGTCGTTTTCTTAAAATTGTTATTTATTAAGAGAAATTAGTTTTTAACATGTAAATACATATTTTACACTCTTATAGGTTTGATCCAGTGCTTAACACACTCTTCATTTGAATGCATCTCTCCTCATTTATATACTATTTGGATCCTCAAAACTGTTCATAAGCAATAGACAGCATTGTTGAGATGATCACCCCCCCAAGCTTTCATAGTGAGAGGGCTGTAATTGCATTCCTGTGCAATGTTAGCCCTTTCTTTGGCTCTGTGTGGACCCTGATGACCTGAGAGATGTATATAGTAAACAGTACTTGCTGGCCGTATGGCACGGATCCCATTAAGGGCGAGTGTCCAGACCCCCGCTGTTCTGTTTCGTAAGATTATCTGCCGTCATTTCTCACCGAGCCCAGTCTTGCTGTGTCCGACCACCAGTTTTAACAGCCATGGGTTTTATTTAGAGTTCATACTGAGAGAATCTAAAACAGAAGAACTTAATAATAATAGTACAAAATATATTTAAATAATTAATATCGCTAATTAATTTAGTCATGTTGAATCTGATAAATGTTAAGGACATTGAGTATTTAAAACCTTACTTTCTAAGGAATTTTCTAGACGTGTGTTTTTAGTGTATTTTCAAAAGTCTAGGAGAAAAGAAAAATAGTGACCACCCATTGATCGCCCATTCTAGGTTTGCCACTCACTTTTGCGATTAGTGACCCAAACCTTCTGATAAGGGTTACCTGTGGTGCTCCACTTCTCCTTTCCCAACAATGCTTCTAATATCTCCAGCTAAATCGCATTCCTCAGCCATCGTCACAATGGGACAACTGTTTGATGCTTACTCTCTCCCCCTCTCGCCCATATCTCAGGTATTCCCCTTACTTAGGAACCTGAAGCTCCCAGACCTCTCATAACCTCCGTCGCTGTATAACTTTTGAGCTTAGAAGAAAAACAAAATATCGATTTTAGAAAAGAGAATATAAAATAAAAACGGGTGGCATTGTGTTTTAATAAAATCGTTTTCAAAAAGAAATTAAAAGTGCTTTATTTAAATTAGAAACTGCTACAGAAACTTAAATTGGTTATATTAAAGCCTCGCCGGAACTGATGTGATGGTCGGTGCCTCAACAACTGAATCATTTACAGCAGTATGGTTTCAACATCGTATAAGCAGTCAAATATTTTTGTTGGTGCGCTCTATGATTTCAAAACAAATTTGCCCCCCAAAAAGAATCATTTTCCGGCACAGGGGGATAAAGTCCAAAACAAAACATTGCATGATAGTCTTTAAGTAGTTCCATCTGTCCAGCCGAATTTCAGGCTAATAGCCTGTGGCGCATCAGTCCGTTCCCTTAACTCCCGCAACCTGACTCTGTCCTATTAAATCTCTCCACTCCTCCAAAAAAGAAAAAACAAGTGAATGAAGGAGAAAAAGATCTTGAGCAGACCTAAGTCAAGTAAATTGTGATAGTGATGATGATGACGGCTGTGATGAAGCGCAAGCCCTAATTAAGGAGAAAAAAGGACCTCGGGCACTCAGTGATGTGGGAAAAAGAGCTCATCATTGTAGTGTATTTTTTTTTAAAGACAGCTCGCTCTGTGAGCGGATGACTGCCGCTCACCTTGCCACGGGGTCTGCGTGAGATTGGTTCATTGTCAAGGATTTTTTTTTTACCCATGATTCCATATGGTATGGAGTGGGCTACATGTTGCCCAACATGCCAGTGCAAATGTTTTCTCAATTAGGTGTCTTATCTCCGGTGAGTGCACTAGCATCAGATGAAGCTTGCTGACAGCGTAATGGCAGCTAAAACCTCGGAAGGCTCCATCAAATGGCAGCTCTGCTACGACATCTCGGCCAGGACTTGGTGGATGGTAAGTTGGCAGTGACTGAACCTTTTTTCTTCTTCTTCTTCTCGTTCTTCTTTTACCTTTTTTTTTTAAAGTAAAACTTCCCTCTATTTTTTCCATGCAGAAAGAACACATGTTCTTTTCGTTTTATTGAAACGCCACTTTTCATTTTTACATCCAGCTGGTCGAAATTAGTGTTTTTTTTTGTAGTTTTGTTCCACTTAATAGCTCCTCTGTTGGTCCTGTCACATTCCTCGTCTTTGTTTGCTCTTTAATGTACTCCTCTTTTATTGTCCACTTTGTTAAAGATGTCAGATAACAACTGACTTGGTTTTTTTGTTACATCCACTTCGAAACAAAAGCTCTTTTTATCACCAAGTGACATTTCTCATTCATTCACTACTTTCCTGCTGTCAGTCCATATCCACAAACGAGACGTCCCATGTGTGTGTGTGTGTGTGTGTGTTTTCCCCTTCCTCGAGTCTTCTGCTTTCACTTGAAAGAAAAGTTTTGCGCAGGAGTCCAAAGAAGGAAAAACTGGACAGAAAGGTCTCGCATCGATTCTTTTAATCCCTTGTTTACACTGAGGTTTTGTGGTCCACGCGTGGTCGCTCTGTTCTCCGCTCCTCGGCTATGACACTCCGTCGCTGCAATTAAAGCATGGAGAGGAGACAAAAAAACAAAACCCTGAAGTGTTCTGGGACAAATCAGACTCTTGCCGGGGCAGATTAACTTGCTTGTTGTGGTCAGAGAGGCCAGACAACCTTTGACATAACTGCCGCTCCACCAGAAATGAGGAGAGGTGAAAGTGGGAGAGGAAAAAAAAAAAAAGACCGGTTTGTAGATCGCCGCGAGATGAGGAGGGGTAGGGATTCACAATAGTCTATTGTGGCCGGCAGTTACAAATGAGCCGGGTACATGAAAGGCTTTTGAGAGCGTCCTGGGTTCATTAGGCAATGATTCATTAGCCCGGCTTGAACTTAAACAGCATTATTGCCTTCATTATTATAATTGCTATTTTTTGAACATTTTTTTTTTTTTTGCACACACTCCTTATGTACAATGTAGGCTAGTTGTGTTGCACTGGGACAATAACTGTATTGTTTCCCAGTTAGGGGAGCATTAAACTCAGATGTCGGATTGTGTCTCCTCACTAACCCGGGTCACACAAGCTTGTCTCTCTGTGTGACTGCTGAGGAAGGTCGGTGAGAGAGAAACTAGTGTATTTGTCTTTTTTACTGCCTTTGTGGGACACTATTTGAGCGCCCGGATTAGAGGAATAGAAATGTTATATTCTGGTTTCAAGGGCTTAATGGGATTGCTGCCGTTTCTGTGCATGAAGTTGAGGGTGGTAATGTGTATGAATTCTTCTCTGCGGTACACACTGGGGCATTGTGGGAATGTGAGGACTTTTTTAAAACCATTTTAAGTTTTAAGATTTAAGTACCTTCTCATATTTGAGTTTTTAAAAATATAGATGTCCATTTTGCTAATATGTTTGTGTGCATTTGATTTTTTGTGTCGATCATAAATTGCAGTTTGTGTAATATCATATTAATTTGGATTGCAAAGGTAACAGAGCGAAGTATATTATATTAGAATAAATCTCAATATATTACACAGCCTTTTAAAACCTGAATGCTGATATTTGTATGATGTATATTAGAATAAATCTGTGTTTTCCTGTCTCTTTAAATAAAATGAGTTAATATGGTTCAAAATTCTGAAATCAAATTCTAAGTTTCAGTATGTTGGATGGTTTTTTTTGAAATATTGTAAGTTGAAATATATGTTATATATTCATATTGCCATCAGTTATAGTAGCAATGTTTGGATCAGTAGATTTTGTATGCATTTGTACCCATCTTATTATATTTTAACACATAGATTAAAAGTTGATTTTAAATGCAAAAAATCTGTGCCAAAAAATACATTTTAAATGGTATAAAATAGAATTTAATATTCAGTTTTCTTTTTTTTTTTGTGCTTACCATGTGTTTCTCTTCTTAAAAGTCTTAAAAACTCATAAACGTATCTCCTTCTGTTCTTATTCCTAATTTCATTTGATATTTTTATCTGATTAAATAAATAGTCTGCTTAGGAATTAATTTTTATTAGTTCAAGTGGTTGCTTTGTGTATTTGTAAAAGAAAATACTTTTTTTTTAAGTGAACATAAACAGTATTCATTTTTTTAAATTGTAGTTTATTGTAGTGACCTTCTCAGCCCACCTTTTCTTCGAGTTTTTATTCAAATGCAATTTCACTTTTCATTCGTTTGTAATGAAATCCTTCAGTTTTTTAGTTTTTTGTCTTTATTGGCAGTTACTCGGAAAATCGACATCCTGACATCCTCACATAAAAATAATCATCCATATATCTTAATAAAGCTTATTTAATTGCCGGCATGCGTGTAGACATTGTTTAAAAATTACCTGCTGCAATTAACGCCGCTTGTTCTCCTGTAATGCTTGAGGTTTTGGGGTAAAGAGGTGGAGCAGATCAGGGCTGATGTCCACTCACCAGTGCACTAATGCTGCTATGATGGGATCCCTTACCACCCGAGGGGCTAATGGGATTTTACCCTCTGTACAATTGGCACTTCTCTAATCTGCTTGTAAGAGAGCAGACACCCCCGAGAGGCACCACATTTGAGGTTGAGAGTCGGAGGCAATAGGTTGAGGATATAAAATCATTATGTTCTCTGCTGTCAGGGTCCACTGGTGTACACCGCCTGCAGCGCTATCGTCACAGATCAAATTAGGTTAAAAGAGAGACAAAAACACTGTCAGATTTCATAAGCCCTCCGTGTTAATTCTTTTCACACATGCCGTTTAAACATGTTCAGGGTTATTGCAACTTTTGAAGAGAACCTTATAATTATAGCATAATTGTGTGCAGCTTGTTAATTACAGGCTTAAGGCGACCTTGAGTGTATGCAATGGAAAATAAATGATTCATGATTTTGAGATGATTTTTTTTTTTTATTGGATTTCGATTATTATCACTTTTTTTTAAGACACTTAAAGATGAGCTATTAGGTTTGATTGCTTGCCCCTTTATTTATTTATTAATAAATCAAATGAAATACTGATAAATCATTGAACATTTGTCATTTAATTGTGTTTTTTTTATATATATATGTAGTAATAGAAACGTTCTTCCGTTTTATACTGAATAATGATTCACCAGTGAAATCAGCTGAATGTCATATAGTTTATTAAAACAACACACAGCTGGGGTTAATTGCATTAGGATGCTTGTTATAAAAGTAGTTCTGCTTTTAGGCTTAAATAAAGCGGTTTTATTTTATTACACACATTTGGCTTTAAAGCGCAAAGACCACATGACAAATCCTATCGCAAATCTATCGTGGCATTTTTGTTTTACACAGCGTCCCATTTTCGCCGCATGTTGTCCGGGCAGTGTGTGTGTGTCATGTCGGAGTGGAAGATGTTTCTAATTTGGCCTCCACCGTGCACTGCGGAGAAATGATTAGAGTGGAGGAAATTGGAGGATAAGAATTGTCTGCTTGAACTTCCTGAGCACTGCATGCTCTCTCAGTGTCTCTGCTCTGGGACGTCCAGGCCGAGCCCTGAAGCGAGGGAGCAGCTTCTCTATCGCACTCGCTCAGACCTCCAGAGCTGGGCTGGTGCTCAGGGCACACACTGAGAGGACAGCGACTCTCAATCTGTTCATGTGCGCCGCGTTACCAGCCCTGAATGACTCACCACCCACCTGAAGGACTGGGAATTAATTTGTCAATGGGTGACAGAGCAGCACCTTTAAAAGAGCAAATTAGAGCTATTACATGTTTGTTCTTCTATTTCATATCTCCCTTTATATATATGAACACATACTGTGTTTTGTCTAGATATTTATTGTTACTTTGAAGTCATTTTTAACTTTTAGAGACATTCTGCTTGACTTAAGCAAAGTCTCTAATATCCGTTCATATGTTTAATGTCTTTTGTCGAAAATGTGCCTGAGGGTGTCTTTGCCTCTTTTGTAATGTGATGTATATCTGCTTCATGAGCCTAGTGTTTTATGTCCAGTTTCAAGAGTTCATTTTGTTTTTATCTTCTGATTATATTTATGCATATATACCCCCCCCCCAAACACACATGCACAAACACCTATTGAAACTGCCAGAAGCTGTGAAATGCGTGTTTGAATAAATTAATGCAGTGATGGGCGCTGAGAATATTGACAGGTGAATTTTAGCATTCTCTGAAGCTCGCACTTGGCACGCGGCTGTGTTGTTGGCGTTTCATCAAGAGATGCGAAGAAACGAGGATCAGATTTGGATGTGGCTTTGTGTCCAAAAAAAAAAAGAGAGAGGAAAAAGAAAACAACAGAGGAAGTAAAGGAAGCTGAATTTGGAGTCAGTTCAAGATATTAACCGAGAACGCTTTGTGTCTTATCAAATATGCTGAACCGTTTTGCTGTGCTTTTTAAAAATAGGTGCTTCGTGTCGGATTCTCACTGTTGTTCCTTTTAAGAGCGACATACTTTCTCATGAAAGTTTTAGAAGAAATTACATAAATGATATTTCAATATTTTGACATGCCTTTAATATCTTGCTCTTTAATGCATTATACACATTATGCATATTACATGTATGATGTGCTACATTCCTCCATTATAGTGACACGGACAGGTTGATGGCTGTTCCCAGTGGCCGGGTTGTCACTGCTATGTGACACCTATACCCTTGCCAAGGCCAAATGGCCTTTTCTAAGCATATACTGTAGAGCGAGCGCAAAGACAATTTGGCTCAACTGCCACAAAATAGTCCTTCCGCAGATGCAAAGTGTCTGTGTTCGTCTATATTTGACCTGATGCTATCAAAGCTGTTTGTGAGACGGTTCGTCCCGTTGTCTCTCTTCTAGCTTCCCTGCCTCCCCCTCTTTTCGATCTAAGCTCGTCTCTGTGAGTCTGTGCTGTGGAATGAAAGGATCAATTGTGTGGAAGAGATGCGTGTGAAATCCCTGCTGTCTAGTGGGGGTTATGGTCGCTATGTGAGCAAAAGGACCCCTTTCTATTCCTGGCATGGCTCTGTGTGGAACGCCACTCTCGGCAGGGCAGCCCCCCTCCCCGTCTCTGTTGCTCTTTCACCCAAGTCCCTCACTTTTCTCCTACTCTTTCGCTCTCTATCTGCCCCTCTCTCTTTCGCTCCCTAGAGATCCGTGGCTAGTGGCCAAGACAGCTGGGTCTTTGGGCCAGTCTGGTGCCTTTTCTTGTCTTGTTTAGGACAAAAAGAGCGAAGATGCTCCGTTCAGATGCTTCTTTTAGGGAGTTTAGTTCTACTCTTAAAAATAACATTTCTTTATTGGTTAAATGGTTCTTCTAATCTATACCATCGCTATTAAAACATTGGAACATTTATTTTTAAGATTTATGATCAAGATCCCTCATTCTGCTTTAATCCAGTAGAAATTGTTCATACCAACAACTGTTTGGATTAATTTATTTATACCCAATTATGCGTAATGTAATATAAAATCCAGTGACATTTTCCAGTGCAGATCTCCCTTTTAGTACTTTTTCCATATACTTTATTTTTTACAGGCTTGATGTAATGCTGTAGAAAGGCTGATATCAGCATATTTGAGGACTTTTTAAACCAGGTATGGTATGGTATATTCATCTACCAATTATGGCCTCAACCAAACACTCTCATCTTTGCAGTTCGACGCACTTTTTTTTCCTCCTTGTCTGTTTTCTTGTTCGCCAAGCCGCAATCATCAGTTTGTTTATAAAGTTTTTGCTGTCATGTCTCACTTGATACTCATCTTTCCGTGAACGCAGCGGCGGTTGTATAGATCTGTACCCAAGTATGCAGAATGCTTGTTTCTTGGTGGGAGTTGTCTTTTTTTTTTGTCATGAAAAAAGAAACAGATTCCAAAAACACCATCTGGTATTTGGAAGGGTATTTTTGCGTCTGTGTGTACGTGTGTGTGTGTTGGTGGGGTGGGAACTGATTTTTCCTCTTGGTCTCCAGCCACCCATCGTTTTGCTGCCAAAAAAAGGTGTAAGTCGCCAATTGAAGCGGGGAACATGGGTAATATTTGTGGGTGCAGGGCTTCACTGGTATCACTGGATCACAGCCAGAGCTATTATCCCTTCTAGTCTCCAACAGCACCACTGCACTCACCTGCTCCAAAATATTTGATCTCCAAACATTCGGTTATTTGATTTATGAGCTTAGTTCATAGCCGCTGAGCCACACCTTCCTCTGTGTACGACTCAGTGCATGATGCTTACTTCCAGGACTAAACAGTCTTGAAATTGACTGAAATAAGTTGATATTTACCTGACATCACCATTTATCATACTGGCAATCATGCTGAAAAGTATTTGGACACTCGCATTGCATTTGATCATTTCAAGTGGTATTTGCAAAGAAGTTTTCTCAGAACTATATCAGTTTCTTTCATCAGCTTAATAAAATGCATTGTGACTTTTAGTGGATGTTTGAAAAAAAAATAAATAAATAAATAAAACATGGACATGTCCCACTATTATTTTACAACAGCAAAGTGTCACATTAATTTGTCAAGAATCTAAACCATACATCTGAGGTTTTGTTTATTTTATTTTAATTACTTATTTTTAGTCTAAAAATCTTTTTGGAAATGTTTTGCTTAAAGTGTCTGTACATTTACATTTATTTTCTTATTTTCAAGAAATACCACTTGTTTTGATATTTTTATAGAATGCAATGACATGCATGCAATTACATAATGTAAGCATCATTTAGATATAATATTATAATTCTTCGCATTCTCTGCATGTAAAACTATACATCTGGTGTTTTATTTTAATACACTTTTATTTACGCTTTAAATTAAATTATTTTTTTAACACATTTAATTTAGTTTCAATTCAAATGTAAATCATTTTTTAATTCTTTTGCTAAATGCATGTACTTAAAATATTTTTATAAAAATATATTAATAATAACACGATATAAAAAGAAACAAAGCAGTGTCAGTGCTTATTCGGTTAATATTATTAATAATTATTTAAAGCAATAATATCTAGACATTTTAAATTGTTGCTCAAGTGTCCAAATATGTAAATACAAATTTCCATTTCTCATTTTGGCACAATGAGTTCAGTCTTCACATCTCACATAATGCTTGATTGTGTCATAGTGTTCTACAGAATTGGTACTTTCCTCTTATTAAAAGCCAGTAAAGTCCTCAAACTGTGGCAGAAATTATTATGTGGGCTTTTCCACTTGACCTTAAGACTCATGCATAAAACCATGAAATATGAACTGCATTTGTAGGGTACACAGCTGGTTAAGCTGAGTGTAACACAATGCCAGTGTGTGAGAGCGTAAGAGGTTGATGCTTGTAGCAAAATTCAGCCTATAACTGCATTTGTTTTTCTTTGTAGTAGTGTAATGTCCCACATGTGTCCTACTTTAATTAGGACATGTTAGAAGAGTTTTAAACTCTAATTTAAATTTAATTTAAATCGCATATGTGTGATGTAGGGCCTGATTTTACAATCAATCAGATGAGTGGATGATTACTGAAAATCAAATCTAGATTGCAACTTAATTCATTAAAATTCATCTGAATGGATTAGGTGAGATTACTGTTCAGCAAACAATCAGATATGAGTGTGTTTGTTGGGTGACGATGCTGATGGAGACAGGACATACAGAGGACAGAGAGTGTGTCTGCATGTGTGAGAGAGGCGGTATGGACAGATGTCACTGAAATCAGGAGATTAAATATGATAAGACCACCACTGCAGACACTTCTGTGAAACACTTCTTGTTGCCAGATAATGAGAGAATTGGCCTACTTTCATAAAGTCAGAGATATGCCACTTGCACATAGTCTACCTGTTCAACCACTGTCCCCCGGAAATATTCAAGGGTGGATTGAATTAGAGGTTGCAAAGCTACAAAGACTTCCCTTTTCATTTTCATATTTTTTACATTTATTTATTTGTATTGTGTTTTATTTTATAGGTTACATTTCAGTTAAAAGTAAATATAGCAATAATTATATATACCATTACTACGATGTTGGTTGCATTTGTATTGTTTTTAGACATTCAACTTTGCACTGTGCTTAATAACATCCCTATAATGTGGAAATAATGCACAGTGTCTCATAGTTCATTGGTTTCTAATGGTGGAGGTGTTCTGTTCCGCCCATCTAATTAAATTGATTCAGAGCTGTGCTTTCCAAACAGGGAGGCCCCATTACTTATGTCTGCCTGGTGCAGGGCACCTCATGACCCCCCTGAGCCTGTCACCATGTTACACATGCTGCCAACAGGGGGTGCAGCTGACCCCATGACTCTGGGGAGGCTTAACAGCTGCTGGGGGCATCTCTGGGGCCCAGCATCCCTCCTACAGGAATCAAGAGTCTCATTTAGGTTGCTAAAGCAAGTAGAGGATCACCAAAAGCGATATCCACATGGGTGATCCTGTACGACACGCTGCATTCCTGCCTGGATCTCTTCCTCTCTCCCTCTCTCTGGGCAGATTAAAGTGGGAGCCAGCTGGAGCCAGGGGACAAGCTGCCATGGGCCTCTCCAAGGTGACCCCTGGCAAAGCTGCCAGCACATCTGTAGCCCTGATGCATCCAGGAACTCTGTCGACCCCTCTGTGTCCCAGGGATGCTGTCTGGGAAGGGCCACGCTGGAGGGCACGGGGCGAGAGCTGGAATATGCTTAAGTTATGGTACTCGTAAGTGCAGCATTTGGACTAGACCTGGTTGGACTTTCTGAGGTATAAACAGAGTTTTAGATTGCCAAGAGTGGCATTATAAAACTTTCATGTCATGTTTTATAGTAAAGTGAGGAGCAAACAAAGGTTCCCATCTGTCTGGATGAGCAAGGCCACAGTGGGCTCAAAAACAAATCCACACCGATTATCTCCTTTTCTTTAACTGGCAGACTTACAAACAAGGTTTGTAGCTTGAACTTTTTTTTTAATTTAGTGGGTCCTCCTTTAAAAAGTTGAATGGGTAAATCAGCAGTGTAGACTGGACAGCAATCCGACTCTTGTGTGGCAGCCAGACCCTTCATCCCGGAGTCTAAATGATGTGGTGTGGTCGGGAGAAGGTGAGGGCGTTGCCTTCCTAAGTGGAGACATCCTCTTGCAATCAGTTCGCCAAGCTGGAATCCTCCTCCAAATCCAAGCCATCCGCTGGCACACTCAGGTCCCATTTAACTCTAATTGTTTCCATCTTCCCGTGTCTAAATATGCTTCCCCTGACAAAGATCCTCTTCTTTTCCTCCCATACTCATTGACTTGGAATATTTTACCTATAGCCAGGGCTGCAGTTAGCAATTCTTGGACCTGGTACAAAACATTAATCACTTGCCTCCTAGAGTGATTGTTCAGTCGGCATCACAATCACTTTCTGGGCCCCCCTAAACCAGGGGCACGAGGCAAAGGTTTGTTAGTACTACCTGTGGCTCTTGTTAAATGTGTACTGTTAGCTTGGGCACTGGAAATAATATTTTTGTTTGTTTAATTAGAACTCATCCATTTCAGCTGCATGTTTTACACTTTGCTGCAGTGTCAGTTTCTTTTCATTCCACTATGATGGGGTGAAATACCCTTTGTTAAGACATAATTTCTTTACACTGGTGTTAAACGTGTGCAGAGCAGGTGATGGCACAGGTGCACCACTGTCGAGCGGTTGAAATCTGAGCTATCTGTGGGAGACTGGCCCTGATGGTCGACTGGGAGCGTTAATGAACCAGATTAGGTGTCCCAACAGAGAGTGGCCTTTCTGTCCGGACCAGATATTTTCAACCAATATCTAAACTCCGCATTACACTGACTTGTGCTAACATAAGGTGAAATGTTTTGAGAAGAATGGAGAGGTTTGTTAAATAACAGCGCAGTGAAATGTGAGAGCCAGTGAAGCTTCATCTGACCTGCGTCCAGTCCAGCTGGAGATCTCTGGTTGAGCGCTTGCTCACTCTGGCCAGAGCTGATTTGTGTGTCAGGTTGCTCTGGGCCTTGTCATCTGTAAATATGAATGTTTCATGCTGAGACATTTGGTACCCCCTACTGGTGCATAAGTGAACTTTGCCCGCTGTGCATACAGTATGAGAATCAGTTTCCTAAAACTTCTTTTTTCAAGAATAATTGTCATACATATGTATGTCTAAGCCCCTTATCCTTTAGGATAGTGGCATCATTATTACCTGACCTTTTCATGGCATGGCTTCTCTCCCAAATTGCAGAGTTTTGCCACTGAAACCTTTGCCAGATGGCGTCTTCGCTCACGACTCCATTGGCTGATTTGCTCTTCTCCTCTCCCCCTTGCTCAATGTGGTGTCAGGTAGACACTGTAAAAGAGGTGCAGGGGGATAGTTTTTCACCTGCTCCTTCTGTAAGACCCCTGCTGAGAGCAAGCTGTTGTCCCAGTGCCCTCCTTCAAAAGGCACCGGTGCACTGACACACCTGTCCTCCTCTTGTTCCTCTCCCTGTTTCCACATTTAAGGTATATGGACACATAATATTAAATGTTGTATTGAAAGACTATATAATATATGTGACCCTGGACCACAAAACCAGTAATAAGGGTCCATTTTATAAAAATTTAGATTTATACATCATCTAAAATCTGAATAAATAAGCTTAAGTGTGGTTTGGTAGGATATGACAATATTTGGCTGAGATGCAACTATTTGAAAATTTGGAATCTGAGTGTGAAAAAAAAAGAGAAAAAAAATCGATATTAAGAAAACCGCCTTTTAAAGTTGTCCAAATAAATTCTTAGCAATGCATATTACTGATCAAAAATTAAGTTTGAATATATTTACGGTAGGACATTTACAAAATATCTTCTTGGAACATGATCTTTACTTAATATCCTAATTATTTTTGGCATAAAAGAAAAATGTATCATTTTGACCCATACAATGTATTTTTGGCTATTGCTACAAATACACCCCAGCGATTTAAGACTGATTTTGTGACCAGGGTCACATATTATTTGCAAACCGAATCAGCATATTAAAATGATTTTTGAAGAATCGTGTAACACTGAAGACTGGAGTAATGATGCTTGAAATTCAGCTATTAAAATAGAAAACCGTTATTTTAATTGTAATAATATTTGAATGGTTTCATGTCACTTGTGTTTTTCCTTTTTTTTTTTTTTTTTTGGTGGCAATTTTTGGGGCTTGGTCTAGTTCTGGTTCACTTCACCTTTCGACTTCTGGTTTGGACGGACATGAGTGTGAGTAAACAATGACAGAATTTGGGGTGAACTGCTTTTAAGGTCTGGTTTTTGGGAAGGTAATAACACTTTTGCAGTGCATCAGCACTGATTAGTTGGCTGCTGTCTAAGCTGCACCTGGAGAACGTACGCCTGGAAGATCTCTTCAGAGAGTGGATGTTTAGGATTTCTACAGGCTTGTATTGAGCGGGGTAACATGTTCACGTGCAGGACTAAGAGAGAAAGGAGGGGAGCCAGTCATTGTTTAATATCTTTACAGGACTGTAGCTAATAAAACTAAACTGGACCTGAGGGGAAGCGGCTGAACTTCCTGTAGCGGTTGTATTTATTTATTCGGAGGGTCCGTTTCAGGTCCCTTGAGCAGCCAGTAAACAAAGAGCTTTCCTCTGCTCCAGATTGCCTATTTTATTCTTATTTATTTATGATTGCCCTGAAACCACTTTAAGTTGCAACTTGATAGCTCCTAGCTTGTGAAAACGCCGGTTTCATCGAGATCCCTCCCAAAAAAGACTAGCATGTCCTTTATTACTTTTGCGGTGTTTTAATTCCGGCCCCTGGCCACTCATGCAAATAAATACCTTTCTTCTTAAACATACATTGGGTAATTAATCTATCCCATCTGCTTTGGCGCTCCACATCACGTCCATGGCACATAAGTTTCCTGAAAGACACCATGAAGAAAACTGGAAAATAAATTTGAGCCGAATTCACTGTACAAATAAACACAACCTGATGCTTTCCTAGTTTTTACAATGCGTAAAAAGATGTCATTATTTATATTACACGAAGGAAAATGCTTCTAAAGTTACTTTTGCATTAAGCTATTTTTAAATCTTTATTTCAGATGAAAGGTCATTCCGAGTATTCCAAAATATGCCATTGTTTTCCTGTTGTTGAGAACAGATGACGCATCTGTGATCTTTGCACGTCTCTTGAGGAGCGGCAGGTTTCGCAGACAGTTGTTGCTGGCTGCTGGAACATCTGGTCGGCCAAATGAGGATTTGTCTTTATTCCCATCGGTAATGGGAGTGAACGGTACAGTTGTAATATTTAAAGGAATAGTTGTTTTTGGAACCTTATTTAACCCTGAAACAGTGTTTGGGAACTTGCTTTAGGGCTCGCAGTACAACATTCCCTGAACATGATCGAGATGCGTGAAAAAGATTATTCAAGGAAAAGGATGTTAACTCTATCCTTCCTGATGCATTATTTAATTTGCGCGGTTTCAAATGCTTCTATAGATGATTCATATAGCTTTTGCTTGATATAAGTATTAATATTAAATGTTATACATATTGTGTCTTTTGTAAAAGCTATAGGTGGGACTATGGAGCATATTCAGAAGCCTTAGGAAATGCTGTTGAACAGTTTCAGAAAATAACATGGAAATAAATGACAGAGAGGAACAGTTTAAGTATATATATCTGTCATCTCCTTCTCTCTTTTTGATATGCAGTCCTCCAGCAGAACCAGAAAGTTGCCTCGCACAACTGCTTCATCCAGAGGCTGGGCCTGAATATTCATGATGAGTGTATTCCCATGGCCCATTGGCTCCAGCTGTCCAGATATCAACCAACACACATGCAAACATGCATTTTCTTACTTGATCTGTATCACTATTAATGCCTCTTGGATTGCCAAGATTTGTTGTATGATTCCAATTTTTTTTTTTTTTTGTTATACTTTATACTTCACTTACACAGTCTTTAGATTTGAACAAATGTCCCTTTATGTCCCCTCCTTGTGAGGTCTTCTAAAGCCTTGCATCTGAAGGTGGTTTCTGCATCATGATTCATGCATGTCCTTCCATACCCACTCTGCCCTCTGCTGGGTCACGTAGCGTGTAGATAAGAGGCAGAGAGGGCTTGCAGGAGGCCTGTAACCTGCTTATGAGTGATTTTGCCAGGCTGACAGATGGTGCTGGAGCTGTAGTCAGATGTGCCACATCCTTCACCGGTTCCCTGGCCCTGTCATAACTCCTCCAGCAATACACTTGGCCTCTTTTGCTTGCCCGCATACATGCCTGCTCTTGCCGGGGACACAAGTCACTTCTTAAACAAGCAGCTTTCTGTTGGTCAGAATTGCAACCTGAATGCAAAACTCACCTGGAACCTCACACAAATCTCTTGACTCCCATTGAAATGACTGGAATTCGCCTGTTCGATTCTAAATGTGACCACCTTAAAATGGGACCATGGACGCCATATTCGGCGTTGCATTTTCTTCCCCTTCGTCTTTGTTTATAAGAGGAGGTAATGCTGTCTTATTGGGAATCGACAGCAATGCAGACGGACATATTTTTCACTTGGCATCGGCCTCTGGATTCAGGCGGTTTTGTGTTTTCTTTCGTCTGCTGCCTTCAGGGTTGAGCTTGGTTCATCATCCATCGAGAGCAGGAGTAAGTTTGGCAAGAGATGGATGAACCAGAGGGAGGAGGAGGTCTGCTAAAACAGGACCCGAGCCATGTGCTTTTCATTAACTTGCGCGGAAATAAGTGCTGACCCACTCCTTCGAGAGGGCACATCCATTTAATTCTGCAGTGAAGAAAATTCGATACAGAGTGCACTCAGGTAGCAGACAGCGCTAGAGATGGACCGTATGCGTGTACAGGGAACGGGTCAAACGCACACGTGGTGCGTCAGCTTTATTGAAAGTGAAGCTGAAAACTAAACACTTCCTTCGGAATTCCTCTCGAATTTGTCCAAGTTCTGTGTGGTCTGCCGGGCCCGTCACCTCCGAGTTTAGATCCTCGTATTATTTCGCCGTCATACTTCTCTCCTGCCGCATACAGTGAAGCTCACACTTCGTTTTAGCAGGTTGTGTGTCAAGAATCCATAAATCAGTTATAAAGCTGGTGGTGAATCACTAAAGATACATGTATCCAGTTGACAAAAAAATTATATTTCATATAAACCATATTTTGCACCCGGGGGTCACTGAACTTGAGATATGAGTACATCTGTCCCTCACAGCCTCTTAAAAACAATATGAATTTTATTATGTAATATGTTCATTATATAATTAGAATAGTTTTTTTTATTCATTCGTTTTTAATGTATTTATAATATATTTAGTATTAAATGTAATGTTTCAAAATTAACCATTTGTTAGAGCAGACTGCACTTATTTAGATAAGCATCTATCCACAGTCTCAGCTAAATTGTTGAATAATTGATTTCTTTGTTTGTTTGATCGTTTATTTACTTCATGAATATTATTATATTTTAATACAATCATTTAACATTTTTAATTATATAATATATTAACTGTAATGTTCCTACATTGAAATTATATATTTAATTAATTAATTAATTTTTACATTTTACAATATCAGTATTACAATAGACCATATTTTGGCGTCAGTTATACATCTAGCCTTCACATCCTCATTTTCATTCATTATTATTTAGTTTTTAGAATTCTTTTAATTTCTATTTAATTGACTATTTTGTATATCTACAAGTAATTTATATTTAATGTTGTTAAATAGTAGGATATATAAATATATAATAATCTTTACATTTTTTACAATTTTGCTTAGCTTCTCCTGCAGATGCTTTGATACAATATTTAAGCTCTTGCTGGACTCATACCAAAGAAGAGTATGAAATCGTCAACTAAGACTGGTATGAGACTGAAGCTGTGTAGATTTTTAGATGTGGAGACAGACTTGCCCTGTTGCTCCTTTCCCACCCCTCACTGAGCTGGGTGAAGTAAATGATGTTGTCCCAGTTCTCCACCTGTATCCTTCATCCAGAGCCGAAGTCTTTGTAGGTTATTACATCATTCTCCTGCATCAAAGAGTCACTTCATTCATTTACCTGGCCATCCACCTCTGCTCTCCAGGAGGCTTCAAAAGACAATAAAAAGTGATGTGGATAAACTTATAGGTACTCAAGTCACATATAGCTACTGATCTGACTTATATCTCATAGTGCAACATTTACAGTAAGGTAAACGTATGTAGTTTCTTGTGTGGAATGTCTAGGAATTAAAAGCTAGGGGAAAGAGAAGGGAAAGGAAGCACATATACTGTGTTTGAACATTAAACTGGAATTCCTCCTTACATATGAGCACATCTGTTCTCAGAACATAGAGCTTCTGTGTTCAAAGCGGTTGCTGGGAGTTTATTCTATGGGATTTATTCTAGAAGCCATGCAATCCTGGCTTGACCTAAGGAATAGTTTGAAGGAGAACCAGAAAAAGTAGAGAGAAAGCAAGTTCAAAATGTTTGTCATAGTTTGATTGATACACTGATACTTAATAATTATATATATATATATATATATTCTTTTTTTCTTGCATAGTTAATTTGCAGGCCTTTTTATAGTCAAAATTTTATGGTCAAATTCAATGACACAATTTTAATGCAATTACCATGATTGACCAATAGAGGGAGACATTGCTCTAAAACAGAAGTCAAAGCAATCTCCCGCAACTTTATGGCTCCACATACATATTTAACTAAAATAATAAATAACATTTATACATGATTGTAATTATTAGTGTATGTCTTTGTTTTACTTTATAATAACTATTACATATGATAAGATGTACTTATAAAATGAATGAACTGTAGAATTGTAATAATTGCTAAAGCTTTTTTCTGCTACCATTGTGCTTACTGGAGGCCTTTTTGTTGTTGTTGTTGGAGTTGTTGATCTGGTCGAATAAGAGATCAATAAATCTCATCAGCCATAACATAAAAATATAGGTGATATATACTGATAATATGATCTCCGATATTATAAATTCAATCATTTTATTTACTTATTAAAATGCTTAATTATGTATATGAATTTTGCATGCTTAAAATAATGTATATAAAAAAAATAATTCAGTGTGTGTATAGGTATGTGTGTGTGTGTATATATATATATATATATATATATATATATATATATACACACATACATACACACAGTATATAAACACACACACATATACACACAATACAGTATGTGATCACTGATCGATCAGTGTATGTGATGCATATAATAATGCCAGCTCAAAAAAACATTTTTTTCAAATAATCACAAATAAAGGCTTCAGTTGTGAACAGACTCGCACACACACAATATTAATATAATATTTCTATATTTTATTCTTTAGGTCAAATAAAAAAGGTCCAGTGTATTTTCACCCTCGATCCTCAAACTCAATGTTTTAAATGCTGCTGTTTTTCCCTCCCATCTGAGATCACCAGAAAAACAGCCCTGTCCTTTTTCACCCATTCCCTTCTCTCACCACATTAGTACATCACAGTATGAACCACACGTATCAAAAGAAAGAAATCCCTCTCCTCCAGTAACCAGAGATAGACAGATCCACACGGCAAATGAAGACATTACACACATAGCTGCGAAAAGTGGATTTCACGTTTCTCTTTTTTTATTTTCAGTGGGATATTGCCAGTGTGCGTTTGATAGAAGCACATGTTGTGGGAAGATAGTGAAGCCATAACAAAGGCAGTCTTCAGTGGAGGCAAGCAGCGGTGGTTCCCTTGGCAGAGCCGGGGCCGGGGCCCTCTTCTTCCCTGGCACTGTCGTCATGAGTTAGTCACACCGCAGGAGAGGCCCCTGAACGGCCTGTCTGTGGCAGATGGGCACAATAGACCTGGCACTGCCACACACATCTGATTGTATACACATGAAAGCCTAATGATCGCGCATCAGCTGCGTTACTCTCGAAAATCATTGACTGTGGAGTCTTTTCATGCGCCTTATCGAAATGACAAATGGCACTACGTTGGCGCGCGCCCTGTCTGAGTTGAAAGTTAGGTCATTCTCGCGTCATTTTTTCCTCTTTTGGTTCTTTACTAGAATGATATAATTGAGAAAAGCAGGAAACGATCGAAAAGAGAGGTCAGTTTTCAGCTGACGTAATCCGTGTCTGCTCTTCAACATTACTGTGATCAACAGAGTCTATTTGTATTGAATCATTTTCAGTGGTGTAATAAGGGAACTCATCCTTGTAGTTAATTTTCATCTCCGTCACCTGGCGGTTCCTGCATGCTGAGAGCTGGGCGTGTGTTTGTTGGGAGAGGGACTTGTTTCCATATCCAGCTGTGTGCTCCGAGCTGAAAATCGTTCCCTTTCCGTTTTTTTTTCTCTCCTCCAACCAGGAACAGCTGTCAGGTGTCTTGTAGTGTTTTTTAAAGTGTTTAGGGTGGGTAGGTTGCTTCACACATCTGGTTGTGTGTGTGCCTGATGCCTTTGCATTCTCACCGTGACTCTCTCCATTGATGTCTGTGTCTTTATGCGCACGTATCTGTGCTGAATGAACGCACGTATGCGATGAACAGTGAGCATGCGGTCTGGTGTGCTCCTGGCGGTCTGCGCCGCGATCAAACAGAAGGAATGAGGGGGTGGGTGAAAACGTGTTATATATACCCAGCATATGCCTAGCTATTGCAACAGCTTGTAGATGGACCGTACTTGCCTGAAGGCTTGTTTTTAAGAAAGATTCCCTGTGAGTTCTGGACATTGGCGCACATGTGTGGCATGATTTCTTAAAACTGATTTTTTGGGATTCCCACATATTCAGTTCAGGGATGCACAGATTTTTCAAATTTTTTTGTTATGGCCGATAATGTCAATATTATTAACTTCTGTTTTTATTTAATTCTGTATGACCATTTTATTTAATTCGAAAAAGAATTATGCATCTTTATGAGAAGTTTGCATGCCTATTTAAAGTACCTCAAAACAATAAAACAGATATTTTTAAAAAAGTTATTAATATTGATGTTAAATATAGACATTTTAATGTTCTGTGTACAATTCATGGTTTCCATATTTATGGAAAAATGGAAAGATCACATTTTTAAAGTGATTTTCCAAGCCTGGAAATACATTTAAATTAATTAAAATAATAATTTTTTATTTTCATTTAAATTAGTTATGGAAAGTCATTCAATTATATATTGAATATATATTTTATTATGCACAGCTATCAAATATTTAATCAGCTAGAAATTGCTCTGTGTGAGTGCAATCTCTGTTAACTATTAATTGATTTTTATAATCTAATAATAAAGTTTGTCATATAGATTTCCGATAGTTAATAGTAAATATATATGTGTGTATATATACATGTATATTTTTATTATTCTCAACTAAAATACACTAAAGTTTAAGATTTGTTGTTGTTTTCTTAATGTTTTTGAACATGATCAGTGTTGAAAACAATATTTTTGTTGTTGTTGTGGAAACTGTGAAACGTTGTTTTTCAGGGTTCTTTGATGAATATAAAGATCAGAAGAACATCATTTATTTAAAACAGAATTCTTTCTAACATTTTAAATGTCTTCAGTTCACTATTATTATTATTATTTTTGTAAAATCTTTCCGACACTACTGAGCAATAGTGTATAATTCACAAGAAATTGCCCTTTTTGAGTACATTCTATGATAATAATAATAATAATAATAATAATAATAAAAAACATTTTAAGTTTTGAAAAATGCATTTTTTCAATTGTTGCAGCAACCTTGATAAGCATTTAGTACTTGTTAAGTTTACTGATTAAATTGATAAAAATGAATCCTTACAACATTTGCTTGTAATTCCGACCTTATCTGCTAGCAAAAATAAGGACATTTTATTAATATTGTTAATAATTAATCATAAACCCTGTGCGTTTTTTTTTTTACAGAAGATGATTGCACACACACACACACACACACAGTCATTGAGTTACTCTTCGTAACTCCTCATGTGTGTGTTTCCTGTCTCCTCACACTATCGTAAGGCCCATCTGTCTCCTTTCACTCCTCTTTATTCTCTCGTCTTATCAAGGCCTCTGTCTGCAGCGCACCGCACTCATTAGAACCGGCGTAAGCACCACTCTTCATTAATCTACGCCCAATCTGTCTGAGTGAAAACAGGCCTTTAAACATCACATCACTCCTATTGTTCACAGTATTTGTGGCGCTTGGAAAAAAACTCACTTTATTTATCGAACAACACACAGCGAATGTGAGCGGAGTCATGCCTGTAAGCTTTGTGTTTGTGAATGAGGAGAGAGTGCACATCTCTCGTGTGTGTGTGTGTGTGTGTGTGTGTGTGTGTGTGAAGGGGGTAATACTGTGGGCCAATCCTGGCTGTTTTCCAGCGCTGGCATCTCAGTGGCAGCAGGTGGAGCCCACTGCTTCCAAACCAGCACCAGCACCAGCACCAGCACCAGCAACCCTCCCCCACCCGTCTCACCCTTACAAACACAAACACACACTGCAGCCCCCTGGACGCATTCTCTCAATGCTGATTTAACTCTAAAATACTGATTCTGAAGTCGTACAGGTCAAAATATGTAGAAAACTGGTTTATTTGAATGATTTGTGAAATGTTAAAGGAACATTCCAAGTTCAGGTTAAGCTAAGTTGACCGCATTTATGGAATGCAGTGTTGTTATCAGCTAAAACGATTATAAATCTAAAATCATTACAAAAGTAAATGTGAAATAAAATGATCATATGAAAATTTTTATTTAAGAGCTTAAATGACAATTAGAAAAGTTCCAGTAGTGAAATTATTAAAACTAAAACTAAATTAAAAATAAAGCTAAGCTCATTATAAGTAAAAATTGATAGCCTGAATGTACTGTAAGTCGCTTTGGATGAAAAGCATCTGGTAAATGCATAATTTTTTTATAAATATTTATATTAAAAATGTAAATTAAAGCAAATGGCAAAAGTACATAAAAAAAAATTAACACTAAAATTGAAATGAAAACTGAACATAAAAATTAAAATTCAAAATGCTAATAAACAGTATAGTAGTATATAAATAATACTAAAATAACACTGGTGACAATGTTGATAAATACGAAAAATATTCCGTCCCTTAAAAAAAAAACTCGAGGTTACATTGTAAAAAAAACAAAAAAAGTAATTTTCACAAAAAGATGACAGAAATAGCTCTGCTATTTATATTCAGCTACACTGAATTAAATATGGCATTTTGAAGTGAAAATCTGAAATAGTATTTTCTTTTAGAATCTGTTTTATTTACTATGAAAAATCTTTGTTTTTAGGCATTTGAGGGACTTTCAAAAAAAATTTAAATAGGGTTAAAATCTGAAATATGAATCTTATTTTATAAAACTACTTTGTGCATTAATTCTCTTAAAACGTATGTACAGTATTAATTGTAAAGCTGTTTTAAATAATTGTTTTTACAGTCATTCTAGGCTTAAATCATCTTAACATATAAATTGTTTGCATCTTGTGGTTATACATTAGACATATTCACCCCATTTACTTTCATTGTAGTGCCTCACTATAACAAAATCAACACCATACATGAACCAAAAGGTTAGAAAGTACAGTATTGATATTTTATTCTATAATCATGTAAACACTCAGTGTTTCTATAACCCATTATAATCAGATAATCGTTCTTGGAGATAATCAACATTATGCATTAACTACTGAACCTGGAATATACTTTTAAAAGTAAACCGCCGGTATTTCATACATGTTTTCCTCCTACGTTTAAAAGTCACCTGTCGTTTCTCAAGCATGCAGACTCTTGAGTGTATTAAAGCTTCGGCCTATTTAAAAGCACAATAGTGGTAGAGTAAGGAGATCCTCTGTTGTGTTTCTTGTTGTTTATTCATAAGGCTCGGCTTGGCAAAGCCCCGAAGGCAAGCTGCTGTGGCTCTGGATAATGTTATTACCCTCCGGCTGCCTAAGTAGAACTCTAACCCCAGATGCAGCGACTCCACACAATCCCCTCATCAGCCCCCATCCCACAAAACCCCTGCCCCTCAATGCCGACGCTCCAGGTGTGTCCCGTTTGAGCGTGGGACTCCTGAGCTTGAGTGGTATTTACATTTCGAGCAGGCAGAAGGCCACCTGGATAGAACAGCGTTTATTATTCCCAAACACGCATCTTTAAATCAGCTTCATTTGGCTGAACAAAGAGCGAAGTGTGCATGGCACGTCACCTCGGTTTAAATAAACGAGAAGAATGTCTTAATTTCCAGCTTTCCTTTATTGCAGTGCATGTGATATTTTACAACACTGACGGACAATGCATTCATGCTTAACTGAAGGGAGCTCAGCATTACAACCTCTCAGTCTGGAAATCAAAGGGGCTTCTGTATAGAAAGATCACCCTCTTGTGGCTTTTAATGGAATGCAGGGAAAAAGGTGAATTTAGTTACACATCTCCAGTTCACTCTGGTCTCCAGGTCTTTCAGGCTGAAGCCAAACATTACCTGTCATCAGCTTCTCATTACTAAAATACAGCAGTGTATTAGTAAAACAAGTCGTTGGACTGATGAAATGGTTTGAACAGGGCTTAACCAAAAGATTGACCATTTTCATTGTATGTACAGAATAATAGTTCTATCACAATTATCTGTAATTATTATTACTGACATTTTCCACAGTTTGCATAATAAGACTATGTGTGTTTCTTTAATGCAAATAAATAGTTTGCATAAAAAAACACCTAGTCCTATTATACAAACTATTTATGATTCTCCAAACAAGAATTTAACCTTTTTACCATTTAAAACATGCATAAGCATAGCATTTGTTATCTTAAATTACAGATCCATTTAAAATGAATTATGTTTTAACAAGTGTGTCCGAAAAGGTAAGAATGGCTTATTTTTATTACTTATTTCGTCTTTTTTAAGTATACAGTAAGACGTGTGGTGTCGGTTCAGATTGCAGCCTCTAGGTGGAGTCTCTACCTATATTTCATGGCTGACTGGTTAGAATGAGGAAAGACTTCGGGCTAAATTAATGAATTATGATGAGCATTGAGTCGATTATAATTTATAAATAATCATTTATATTCTAAATTATATTAATAATTACAATAACAGCTAATAATGAAATCCTTAATTATTTGTATGACACTATTACCATAACACAATGTTTCGGGATTATATGCATGAGGTAATACGTTTATTAATCTTTACTGTAATAATTAAATTATTATTGTTTAATATTATTATTATTATTATTATGTTGCACGATTAGTACTTATTTTTTTACTTCAATTTTAAGTAATATTCTCACATTTGGGTGTAAAAGGCATAAGCACTAGCCTATTTTAATCTTTTTTTATCTATATTTTAATTAGTTCTGCAAAACATTAGATGTTATATATTTTCACTCATCTTTTCAAAAACCTTAACTAAAAAGATTTTTCTTTCTTTCTCATTAAATGGCTTTTAATTAGTCATTAGACACGATAACAGTGAAAGCGGACATTTTTTCACATCAGAATAATTTAACTCTTTATTGGATTTGTGTTTCTTTTATTGCTAACACTTTCCTTTAAAATCACTTGGCATGTATGCGTGTGTTTTTTTTTTATGAGTATGATTATGAGCTGGAAATCATCATTTTACAATTAATTTTCAACTGACGCGTCCTGCATAAAGAGAGTGGGTGGATTTGACAAAGGATGCCTTTATGCAAACTACATTTATTTAAATATCAATATTTCAATATGTCAATATTTCGATTTGCTGCTTTAATTTATTTGCATCTAAATTAGGATACGTGCTTTATCTTGAGAATATGCGTTTCCAAAAGCACTATTTACACTCTTCGAATGTTTTTAAAGACAAGTTTTTTGACACTTAAGTATAATATTTAAAAATTTCGTTTTTTTCTTTATTCTTTAAGTAGCCTTAAATGGAAATTGTCATTCATGCGAAGTTATAAGTGCTAAAGAAATTATCTGTATCAGACTTTCTCAAGTTCAAGTCAGCTGCCTGTTTAAGTGATTTATAAAAAGAAATGGTTGCTTAATTGTTATTTTTGTTGGGTCCACTTAACAACATTAACCAAATGGATAACTTCCCTTAGGCCTATTTTATTTTTTTTACTTTTTTTTTTTTTTTTACTTCTCACACAATAAGATTTTAGTCACATTAAGGATAGTTTTTCATTAGATGGCGATGTTCATTGTAACTTCCGCGCGCACTTTTTCCTCTCCACACACACACACACACACACACACACACTGATAGATTTACACGAGAGGACTCGTCTGGCAGCGCTAAAGCCCGAACGGATTCTCAAATAAAACCTTGCAGATGTAGCCTATTCAGGGTTTTTTTTCTTTCTTTCTTCTGTGCTAATAATGAATAAATAGATTTGTACTCACGTGCACCACACAAGTTAGGAAGAAACTCTATCCAAGTGGGTCAAGTAGCCTACCTTACCTGATTTGATTTTTGCCACATTTAAAAATGAGCTGAGAATGAATAAAACCCAAATTAGGCTATAGTTTTTTTCGAAGAGTCCAGTCCCTGTAGTTCGCTCCGTTGTTCTAAACACACTGCAGTTTTTGCTTCGTCTTTGCCATTCTGCCTCTAAAAGCCTTGGCACAGTTGCCTTGGCATTCAGTGCCTTCTCGTAGAACTTGGCAGAATATACTATAAAGGCGTCTCTAACGTCTCCCACAATGAGACGAGACAAAATTATGTTATAAATGATAATGATTTTTTATTTGATTTTATCCGAGATGGTCGCTTGATGACATTCGTCTTGCTTCACGATTAAAGGGCAACAGAAAACAACCATGAATAAACGGTTTAAGTTTTGCTGCTCATTTTATTGTTAAGACAACACACAGCAATATATTTCATTTTTAACGTTTTTATTTCATAATAGCACGATTTGAATTAGGCCTACAGTCTAGAGTCTGATAAATTAATTATTATATTTAAGCCTAGTGTAAAAAAAAAACTGGGTCATTCAGATAACAACGTGCAATGACATTTATTTTTACATGTCAATTTCTGTTAAAAATTTCCCTAATCTATTCATTTGTCATTCTAGAAAAAAAAAAATTCTTAAAGTTTTCAGATGAGGCAGTTCACCTGACTCTTCCCTCAAACTTCTTTAAATGAACAGTTCGTCAGTAGTGGAAAAGAAAGTTTTTGTGTTTTTTTGAGAAATGCAAAAGCAGATTTTTCTTTGCTAAACTACTGTGTGTGTGTTTATGAACGATCTTTCCAATCAATGAATGCAACAACAACAACAACAACAAAAAAAATATTATTTGTAAAGCAAATGTCTTTCGATATTGGAAATGTTCTGTTAAAGATATTTAAGTTCTAGTATATTTGATTGTGCCATCTGAAGGTCAATTTAAGAAAATATATCATATATGGGCTATTCTGAAGTGACAGGTTTCAAGGTCAAGACAAAAGGAAGATATTTGAAAAAAACAAATACAAAGTAGTTGCTTTTATTTACATTAATTTGTCATTAATACATTAATCTGTCATCAAATGTGTCAGTTTTATAGTAGGCCACATCATAAAGTTTGAGACGACACATTTCAGCGTCGGGTCTGAAAGAACAAAGTGTTGCACATTTCGAGGCTTGCTTTCCCGTCAGGATGCCAGAACAACTCGAAAGTCTGATATAATGAAGAAAAGCGCTCTCTCTAGTCCCAATCTAATGTATTTACCGACAAACCGACTGTCTGAGGGAGCTCGTCTCGCGGCGTGCAGGAGTGGTTGCTGTCACATGCACATGTTTTGTCCAATCACAGAGTAGCTCGTGAAAACACCAGCGGGACGGACGTGCACCTGGAGCAAGTTAGTGTGACTGTGAGCATAATTAATATCCAGATTCCTATCTTTTCTATCATACAGTGTTTTGTGCAATCATCACCTATCTTAGATTTAACAAAACTCACCTTGATGTTTGTTTCGCGGGTTGATGCTCACACAAATGTTGATGCACATCAAATGCTTGACTTTATGGAACATAGTGTTCATTTTTTTCTCCGACAGACTGATATTTAATTTAGATCATCCTGTTTTTATGGAAAGCACTTTTCTGTGTGTGCTGAAATGAAGCCTGCACGTTGCCGTTTTCTAGGGGGCGCCCAACTGACTTACAGACGAGAGTAGATGTTAGCCAACCAAACTAATTACATGAACTAGGTTTGCTTATTAATGATGTTTGCACGTTCTGTACACGTGGTTAGAAACATAACATTGCATTTGGCAGTCGCTTTCTTATCCATCGGTGTCCATTTCTTACTTTTAAATCACCGAAGTTGGCTATTTCAGATTCATTTAACTGTTTTTTTATTTATTTATTTTTTTATGGTCTATTCCATTGGCTCTTTGAAATATCAAAATAAATATGAATAGGCATATGCTCATGTCAGCCGCACATCAGTATGAAACACTTTCAAGACGGGCCTCAGAAATGAAAGATGGTACACTGGTGCACATAACAGGCTTATAACAGTTTTTAAAATATTCTGAAACAATGTTCAGCACGTGAGGAAAGAAATGCTTTATGTGAAATAATTGGGTTTGGATAAACATACGTGAGCACAAGGAACAAATATAAGCAATCATTTATTTATTGCTTTTGTAGCAACCAAAACAATGCTTTTCTAGCGTTATAAACGATTTATCTTGCGATAATTCGTAACACAATGTTTTTTTGTAACGCAACGTTTTTGTCAGCTAATGCCTTTGCCGCTAAATGTTTTCAAACGTGCATTGCAGTCTACTTATTTTAAGTGAATCATAAACATTGCGCGAGCAGTATAGTCTGATTACCAAATGAATGACACTCTTTTTAGTGAATTTTAAACGTAAAGAGTGCCCCTGTGGCTCAAATGGTAGAGCATTGCTATAGCAGCGCAAGGTTGTGGGTTCGATTCCCAGGGAGCACATGTTAGGTAAAAATGTTAGCCTGAATGCACTGTAAGTCGCTTTGGATAAAAGCGTTTGCTAAATGTAAATGTAAAATGCAAAAAGTGTAGTCCGATTTTTACATGATTGACTCTTTTGAGTCGATTCTTTTAGTGAATCGACTGCACACAGCCTGACCATGCTTGTTCTGTTCCCCGAAGATTGACTCTTTTGAACCAGTTCATCAAATCATTAGCAATAAGTATGGATTTCACGCACAAACTAAAGTTATCACTTCAGATCTGACTCAAAATTAAGTATTGTGTTATGTTGCACTTAAAGGGTTAGTTCACCCAGATAGCAAAATTATGTAATTATTAACTTACCCTCATGTTGTTTCAAACCCGTAAGACCTCCGTTTATCTTTGGAACACAGTTTAAGATATTTTAGATTTAGTCCGAGAGCTCTCAGTCCCTCCATTGAAGCTGTGTGTACGGTATACTGTCCATGTCCAGAAAGGTAAGAAAAACATCATCAAAGTAGTCCATGTGACATCAAAGGGTCAGTTAGAATTTTTTGAAGCATCGAAAATACATTTTGGTCCAAAAATAGCAAGAACGACGACTTTATTCAGCATTGTCTTCTCTTCCATGTCTGTTGTGAGAGAGAGTTCAAAACAAAGCAGTCTGGATATCCGGTTCGCGAACGAATCATTCAGTTCATCAAATCGAACTGTATCACTTTAAACAGTTTGCATCTCTAATACGCATTAATCCACAAATGACTTAACTTAACTTTTTTAATGTGGCTGACACTCCCTCTGAGTTCAAACAAACCAATATCCCGGAGTAATTCATGTACTCAAACAGTACACTGACTGAACTGCTGTGAAGAGAGAACTAAAGATGAACACTGAGCCGAGCCAGAAAACGAACAATAGACTGACTCGTTCACGAAAAAATTCTAACCGACCCTCTGATGTCACATGGACTACTTTGATGATGTTTTTCTTACCTTTCTGGACATGGACAGTATACCATACACACAGTTTCAATAGGGCTTGGGCGTCGTGACGTCATTACTTGGCGTGGCCGCCACGTTGATGGCCTCCTTTACTGCTACTCGGACTACTGCGCAGTGTTTAGACATACTCCCTCTCATCTGTGTGTTTTAATTTGATTAATTAAAAATCTATTTCAACCATGGTAAACCGTTGATGTATTGTGGGGTATAATAGCGCAACACATAATCGCCATGGGGAAAATAAAATGGATTAACTTTACACCGCTTTCCTGCTTGGAGGCGTGACCACGGAGACCATAACATCTGAATATTAATTTATATAGCTTTAAGTCAACATTGAAAAAAAGGGAAATTTCTCTGGTTACTCATTCAAAATACGGGAAATTTCAACATTCATCTTTTTGTTGCTATCCCTCTGCTGACAGTAAAAATTCGTACTACAAAACTGCTGCATTAACTAACGTTAAGCGATTTGTGAAGCTAGGTCTAACATGACTTTAGTTACAGATTGGCGTGAAATCGTGCTCTCACAACAACCACGCTATCTTAAAAAGCCCAACATCACGCTAAGGTTGCTTTCAAGTAAGCAAAACGATGCTTTGAAAACATATGTTTCGCTGGAAGGGCAAGGAGTAGCAACAGGACAACAACACAGAGACTTGAAAGGTCCGATCGAAGGGCTAACGGGATATTTTACAGGAAAATACTAAAACGGGAAGACAGCGGGAAAAGAGCTCAAATACGTGAGAACCCCGGAAAAAGCGGGAGGGTTGACAGCTATTAACTACACTTTTGAAACACATTGTTAAAAGTCCATGTGTGAATCGTTGCTAGCACTAAGGGTTACTAAACTAGCAGCTAGATAGAGCGCAGCTTACCGGATTACTGTATACTGTTTGCCGCTGTTCCGGTTCTATGATTTGCAGCTCCTGAACCCATCCATTCGTGAAGTGTACATGAGACTTCAATGACTTGTAGCTTCGGAACTATTCTGAAGTGTAGGCGCTCACAAAACAAACAAGGTAGCCGAAGATATCTGTAATGCAAAAGTGCGGCAGCAAGACATCGTCGGTACTACACTCTTTGTTGGGAATTTCATATGGATCCAAACCATTAATAGTGCAGATTTTGTCCGCATACCGGTCCCTGGCATCCCTATTTAGCGTATCCCTATAAATCCCACAACCTTTTCGCGATTTTAACATCCTTTTTCTTTCTCCCAACTCTGCTCTTCTCGTTCAACTTGCTGTATGTTTACATTCACGAGGCTAGCAACATGGCCGCCACGTCCCAGAATGCAACTTGACGCCCAAGCCCTAGGAGGGACTGAGAGCTAAAATATCTTAAACTGTGTTCCAAAGATAAACGGAGGTCTTACGGGTTTGGAACAACATGAGCGTAAGGTATTGATTATATAATTTTTATATTTGGGTGAACTAACCCTTTAAGGCTTTTAAGACTTAAATCTTCTGTTCAAAGGACAACGCGTAGCCTATTTAATCAGCATTTTTTATAATCAGTGTTTTATTTATGTTGTATTATTATCAAATGTTACATTTGATTTAATATTTTAACGTATGCATATAAAATCAGTTGCACTTATGCTGCCTCTAAACATTCACGCGCGAACGCACCTTTCGCAAGAACTGCATTAAAATGATTGTTTATCATTCAATTATTATATTATTTAGCAACACACTACACACTAGGGGAGATACGGATGTCTTATTTTTCCAGCCGTTTATTTCTCAAAAGTACTGCTTTATTTATTCGTTTAAAAAGAAAATCATCGGCGCATAAGATATCAACTGCACGCTAAAGATGTAGGCTAAGTTAAATTCATCATCATGCTTTCTGCGTTACTATACTTGGTGTACACGAAGTGCAACGGCATTGGGAGTGCACATTGCTCTTGTCCCGTATGTGAATGGCTCTCGTGCCGATACTGAGGGCGCTGTGCTGATGGAAGAGCCCAAGAGTTTAAACGGCAAAAGTGAACGGGAGCTCGTCTCAGCGGAGTCGAATCTTGCACTTGCTTCACTTTTTTCCCCTCTGCCTCTCTCTCTCTCTCTTTCTCCCTCCTCTCTCAGGTCGAAACTAACCGCGACACAAGTGGCAGCTTTTGCAACAGGGGGTTTTAAGGATATTACAATCTTCCTAAGCATGCCGAGCCCTCCTCGCAGCTCGTAAATCCGCCTCAGTTTTGCTTCGCACTGCCACATGCCTCACGGCGGATGCCAGCGCGCAGCGCGGAGCGGAGAATGAACCAAGCGCGAGTTTTGTAACGCATCCGGACGACTTTTTCTATCCATCTTTTTCTATTCAAATGACCGCAAGATGAAATAATCGCTCCTCTCAGCGCTTCATCACCACAGTTTCACTCATGGCTCTGTGAAATCTCCGTGCGCTTCCATCCATCCGTCGTCGGGACTTTTTTTGTCTAAGGCTGCACTTAAAGATAATGCCGAAAGTTTGGATATACGGCTTTAACAGTACAGAAGGCTACAGTAGATGTGTGTAACTCGAGGCGGGGTTAAAGTTCAGCTCTATGGAGCGCTGAAGCGTCGCGCGCACTTCGCAGAGTTGGAAATGTGAAAGCAAGAAGCAAGGCTTTATTTTCCCTCTCTCCCTTCTTCTCTGTCTCTTTTTTTTCTCTTTTCATACACACATATACATACACACCCCATACATTCACATACACACACCCTCTCTCACACACGCACACACACACACACATACACACACACACACACACACACACACACAACATATACATCGCCAATTCAGGAGTTAAAACCGACAGATATGTATTCTCCGCTATGCCTAACACAGGTAAGTGACATTTTCGTCTATTATTAACTCTCTTTGTTGCGTTTTAGCGGTGTCTTTGGCCGGGACAGCACGGATAAGGACTAACCTTTGCTTAGGACAAGTAACTTAGTGTGCACTAACGCATTTCTACTCTGACAGAGCTAACTGAACTACCACATGGCGGATGGCGCCCACCTTATACACAAATGTTTCTTGTGCACATTTATGTACAGCTGAATTTGATTCTAGCGGCTTTCTGCATGGGGACGGACATTGATATTTAGCAAGCTGAGCGCTGTGCATGAAAGAAAGCGTTACACTGAGCTCGCAGAGTCAACGTTATGCACATTTGATCTTAAAATAACGTTTTTTAACGATTCAGCAGCGTAAGCTCTTCTTATTAGGTTGCTTTGTGGTTATTTGGAGATGAAAAAGTTCTTGACGTTGCATTTGTAGGGTTTTCACAGCACTCTGGGTTCTTTAAAGCACCAGAGCTCCAGGAGTACAACATAACAACTCTTTGCGTGACTTAAAAAGCTTCTGCTATGACACCAAGCTGTTTTGAGTTTAAAACGTCACATAAACGGGTGCACCTTTAAATACATTTTCGAGATCAGAATAGTCAGATTTATGTGCGTTTTGTTATTGCATATCAATACAGCTATGCGGTTTTCTGTGTTAACTTTAGTCTGAACCAGCTGCCGGTGTTCTGACAAATAATGCTACCTATCAGATTATGCTACCAACACTGTATTTATCATACTGTAAGGGTAGGTTTAGGGTTGGGGTAGGTGTACATGTTAATAAAGCCTCACACCTTATTAATATCATGCATGAAGCAAAATCTGATAGGTAACACTTTTCGCTATCGAATTATGCTACCATTGGTTTTAATGGGAGGTAGCATTTTTCGACAAGGCAGCACAAATCGACAGAACACCGGCAATAAAAAGCTTGTCTGCTGTTTACATGAGGCTTTTTTTTCAAGGCAGCAGAAACTCTTTGATTTTGTCTTTTGCAAACTTCACAGGCTCTATATTTCTGATATTTAGCAGTAGTTCTAAATGTTGACAAGTTGAATATATATATATATATATATATATATATATATATATATATATATATATATATATATATTATTTTATTTTTACTGTTAAAACTAGATTTGGTGCTGTCATGCTTAATAACTCACTTTATATTTTTGCTTATTGCACTTTTGTAATTAGCACAGAATAAAACTAAAGTTGGACACAACTGAAAGGGTTGAAGGAGGTTTAAAAAACGTTCATTGTGTGAATCATGGTGGCAGGTGAAGTGAGGTGACAGTTCTGGAAAAGCTGTAGCGTTACACTTTATTCTTGATGTGATTTTAAAATATTTAGTTAAGTGCGTTTTATTGAACGCATTAAAACAAAGGAGAAGGCCTCAGTATTGTGTCGCATAGGGACATTCTTTTGACCGTTAGTTAACAGTCTGTTTGGAGATACTGAAAAGGATTCATGCGAAATCAAGAAGAAAAATGTTCTCAAATTTCGAAGTCGTCTTTTCATCGTTTTGATAATGTAAGACTCGGATAAGATAGCAAAAAGTTCTTTTATAACTATTTATTTCTATTAAATCCATGCAAAACTGTGGGGAAGCTTTTTTAAATAATTTATCAGTCACAGTAAATTTAACAATATCACTAACTTAAAACCTCACATAAGAACTTAGATATAGTTCATATATTTCATGAGTACCAATATTTGTTGCTAAAAACAGTTCTTAAATTAAAAATAAATGACATTCAGATTTTTGAGCAATAATGCACTCTGATAAACAGCATACAGTCTTACAAAAAAATAAAAATGAAGCACTATTTCCTTTCTTTTAAATAAGCAATTTAACAGTAATATTATTAAATGTCTAAAAATCTTAGTTGCATTGATGATAATTGAGATGAGCAATTGATTTCCTCTCTGTTGCGGTGTTAAGGCAGTATGAGGTCTATTTGCTCTCTCTCTCTCTCTCTCTCTCTCTCTCTCTCTGTGTGTGTGTGTGTGTGTGTCATTTTTGAGGACTCAAAGAGTGCCAAAAATCACATCTGTACACTGCTTTAATTTTATAGTAAAATCCTGAAAATCCAAATAACACCTTTTCAACACATTTACGTATTTTAGTTTATGCATAAATATACACTGGCCTTTCTTTGTATTCGTGTCATATTAGGTGAACTGTGTATTTACATAGTCTGTTTTGCGTAAAAGTTTTGCATGTGTTAAAACTCTCTTGTCTCTTTTGGCCACGAGGCACTATTGTTCCATGCCGAGGCCTTCCTATAGGACAGCGAGGTTCAGCTTGAATCATTTTAGGAGTCTGAAAAAAACCTGACATGCTAACCAGACCCTATACTGACACTCAGGCACGCTCCAAAATGCGAAGAGCTGTTTGTTCTGCCGCTGCGAGCGTGTAGAATTCGGTTTTCATGAATTGCTAGAATTAAAACTAAAGAAGAAAACAAGCTTTGTGGACGCTCTCCTAATTCTAATTTGCACGTTAAATTATGCTCTGTTGTGTATCATCCACAAAATAATTCTAGCCATCGGTTGTTTTATTTAAAAACATAGCTAAAAGTTAACATTAGATTTTTTTACAGTAGAGAGCTTGATTCTCGTCTGGAGATTTTCCATATTGATTTTTTCCCCCCAAGCAATTTTACAAGAAGTCTAAGTGTAGACAAGTCTGCAACTAATCCTTTATATAAAGAAAGAAAGCAATAATAATAAAAGCACATAATGTATAAAAACTACAATAGACGATATCAGTAATTGAGGAACAACATTTTGCAGATTTTGGATTAAGTTACTTGGAAAGTCAGTGAAAGGAGATAAGGGAATTCATTCACTGGTTTGAATGCTGGATGAAACAATACAGTTTTTATGCCTCAGAGGCAAGGGAGTTTGATTCTTGATCAAGACAGGAAAGAAACAATATGATTAAACATATACTGTACGTTCTCACAGGAGACACACACACACATTGTGGCGTACTCTATAATAATGATATATGCTTATGCAAATCCTCGATTTCCTGTGGTGTAACAAAAGAGATATGACAATATGTATCCATATAAAGTCTGCTGTTGAGTCTGCAGCTATAATTAATATGACATGTAGTAATCTTACACAAACACTACATTTATTTCAATCTACAGCTTAATAAACCTCTATAATTATTAAACTATTTTTTTTTCTGTAATAAATATTTATATAATTTTGCTTGACGGCATATTGGGATTATTTTTAATTACCAGACAAACATTATCAGCAGTGCTTGAAATTGGCCTGAGAAATGAATTTAATTAATGTTCCTAAATTACGGCGAATTAATTGTTAAATTTCTAAAGGCACTAGTCCGAGGCCCAGCGCGTTATGTTCATATCTGAGCTTATTCAAATGAAATCTTCACTCAGTGTCTCACATAGTGCACTTTGCTTGCTCGCTGGCAGCTCTCTCATGCTCTCGCACGGTCGGTTTTGGGACGCGATGCAGGGCTATTGCTGTTTGTGGAAATGTTATTCCAGTGATTGGCAGTCTGCCATTATTCTCTCTATGTAATAAAAACCCTGAGTTATTTTCTGTGTAAAATCCCAAATTATTGCATATTAGAAACCGCACGTTATTTATTTGCCAAGTTGTTAGTGTGTGTCATTTTTTTAAGGCATTAAAGAAATGGAAATGCATTCCTACAAATACAGAAAATAATGTATAGGATATTTCATATTTTAATAGCCAAGGTTATGTACGGTATTAAAATGCTTCCAGTTTTATTCTAAAAAAAATCCTTTATTAACAGTTTACATACATTTTGCAGCTTTCATAAATAACTGCATTTCAGGTTATACAAGAATATTCTGTAAATATGAAAATATATTTCCTATTGTAGATAAGATAAAATTAAAATCCCTGCATTAATATATATACGGAAAAAAAATGTTTTAATTTCGTAGGCGATATTTCACGGATCTTTTTGGCATTGTATTTTAAATATTGATTTTCTGCCAGGATGTGCACCAGCGGCAGGTGAAGGGATCCCAAAACCCGGCACAATCTGCCCCGCACACACTCCTGTGTGAAAACAACACACTCCTCACTGATAGCGAATGAAGTAGATCCGTTTTTTGGAATCTTGTGTGCATTTTTATGTAGAACAGATAAAAATAGCCACTCTAATTTTCCTAGTCGGTTGCTGCTTTTTCTCGGCCCTGGCAGACCCCTACAGACCAGCATTCTTGCCAGAGAGCCAAGATATGTCCTAGACGAGCTTCACACACACACACACACACACACACACTGCCCTGCTTGGTTCACAGACACAGTCCTGCCGTTGAGGGCCATTTTTCAAAATAATCAAATGGGATTTTATTTAGACGTACATGTTTCGCTTTCATGGAGTCTGCTGTTATTTTTTAACTTTAGCTTGGGCTTTTTTGAAAAAATATTATTATTATTATTATTATTAAATTTATTTTTAACTTTGTTTATATTTTTAAAAGATATTTTTAAGGATGTTTCTAAAACTTGAAGTCTAGCCATACAGACTAATTTCTGCTCCCTTGTCCTTCTTCGCAGGATGAATTCCATCCTTTCATTGAAGCACTGCTGCCCCATGTGAAAGCGTTCGCCTACACTTGGTTCAACTTGCAGGCCCGCAAGAGAAAATACTTCAAGAAGCACGAGAAGCGTATGTCTAAGGAAGAGGAGCGAGCCGTGAAGGACGAACTGCTCAGCGAGAAGCCGGAGGTCAAGCAGAAATGGGCATCGCGGCTGCTGGCCAAACTCCGCAAGGACATCCGGCCGGAGTTCCGTGAGGATTTTGTGCTCACTGTCACCGGGAAGAAGCCCCCTTGCTGTGTGCTCTCCAACCCCGACCAAAAGGGCAAGATCAGGAGAATCGACTGCCTGCGTCAGGCGGACAAAGTGTGGCGCTTGGACCTGGTCATGGTGATTTTATTCAAAGGTATTCCGCTTGAAAGTACTGACGGCGAAAGGCTGGTTAAGTCTCCGCAGTGTTCGAATCCAGGGCTGTGCGTGCAGCCACATCACATAGGAGTTTCCGTAAAGGAGCTCGACCTGTACCTGGCATACTTTGTCCATGCAGGTAAGTCCCGTTTTGAATTCACTAAATCTGTTGAACGTATGCAAAATGTGTAATGCAAATTATCATAGTAGATTGCACTTCAATTCTTTTAGGATTTTACTGTTTACAATCCATCAGCAGTCAATAAGGCAGCTGGGAAGTATAGGATAAGTGCGTTGTATTCAACTCGAACCAAAAAAAAAATGTATATGTAAATGAGAGTGAATTGTCTGTTTAAATCAAACATATAATGTGATTTATTTGAAGCTGATTGCTAACTGCAAGAAGCTAACATGGAAAAGTCCAGTGCAAATGTCTAACGGAGAAACTGTTATTTGGCAGAAGGCGGTAGGGGATCCATCTTGCACTGACAGCGGGAAAAAAACACAAGCTTTCACTTGGAAGTCAAGAAGCGCACTTTGTTTCGCCAGGCAAACCTTAGCACCTTAATTACATTCATTTCCTCTCGCACAAATTGTGCCACTGAGCGAGTTGGCAGCGCGCGTATCTGCCGTTTCCTGCGTTCCGTACGGACGCGCGCTTTGATGAGGGACCGATAAAAGAGTGAAAACGCAGTGTAACCTGAAGACGGTGGAGATAAAGCTGTAAAATGTGAGCTTTAGCGCCACATCGGAAAAACGGGGTATCTGGCAGACGGCAGGTTGCAAAACGGGAGCGTGTGAATTACTTTGGCTTGGTGGGAACACAAAGGCCCGGAGCCTTTGAGCTTTTTGTGAGGATAAGCATAACACCATCACTGAAACACGGTTCCCCCGCGGCCCACTGAAATCCTTAGTTTTGATGTTCTGAAAGCCTATTCAGTGGGGAGCGTCCTGCTAACATCCTAATCGGCGAAGTTACCGTTTCTTTTTGATTCGATGGTGAATAAGAGACGTCCGCGAGAGAACAAGAGGAAGAAAGACGCGGGAGTCTCTCTCTCCTCATCTCTGACATGCATACGGGCCGATCAGGTTTCCTCCTCTGTCTTATTTAAAGCAGTGGAGCGTTGCTGGAGACCCCTTGATTAAAAGCCATCTGAAGAGAGCCTGACCTCATACACAGATGGCGAAAGTGGGGCTTCTGAGAGGAGCTAAAGTCAGTAATTAAATTTATCCTACAGTCTTGCCAGGGCAAAGGGGTGCAGGCCAAACACACCCACTTCATCTAGACAGTAATACAGCTACCTATCGATATTAGGGGAAATTTCTGGAAGAGAGGATTCAGTTCAGTCTAAGTAAACTGTAAACTCAAATACACTAGAGGAACAATTGAAATAAGTTACGAGTTTGACTTTTCAGTTTGTATTACTGGTGTAATTAGCTTTTTACCAATATTTTTCTTATAATATGTGAGCTTGTTTGTATTTCCAAATTCTTTCAATATATTTACATTTACATTTATGCATTTAGCAGACGCTTTTATCCAAAGCAACTTACAGTGCATTCAGGCTAACATTTTTTCCTTACATGTGTTCCCTGGGAATTGAACCCACAACCTTTTGCGCTGCTAACGCAATGCTCTACCACTATTTGCATGTTCAATATGTATAAATTTAGGTCGGTCCTTTTAACATTTTTAAATGTTTTTCCTAGAATATGTAAGTTTAAGTTTGGATTTCTCAGTTCTTTAAATATTTCTTTAATATTTTCACTAATGTTTCATAGTTTTTAAATATTTTTGTATTCTTATCATTTGCAAGGTTAATTTGCGTTTTAGTTATGTGAGCTTAGTTTTTCAGAAAAAAGATAAATTGTTCTACTGTAAGTTTAAGTTTGTATATCTCAGTTCTTTCCATATTGCAATATTTATCAGTCTTTTTAGACTGCTGATAGTTTTTCATATAACATGTTTAAGTTTAAGTAATTTTTCAGCATTCAATTTGTTATTTAATATATTCCCGTATTTTTGAAATTGATTTCGTAGAACATGTATTTAAAAAAAAACATTTTTCTAATCTCAGTAGTCACAGTAAATAATTGTGTTAAAGTTTATAATTTTAGTCAGATTCCATAAATCTCTTTGACAACATGAGAACAAGAAAAAGACACAAATGTGGTGTTCACTGATGTCTGAGGATGTGTATCCATGGCTAATTTACGACAGGAGCACTCCACACGTGGGAGAGGTCAGGGCTTAAGATGTTAGGGTCGTGACCCATCTTCAAGGCATTTGACCTTCTAGATAAACATCCACTCCCATTAGCAGCCAGTCAAGCGGAGGGCAAGCTTTGGTTTTGGGTTGCCCCCATGACCTCCTGTTAAAACAGGTGGTTTTGTTTGGGCCACAGAGTGGTGTACCATGTTAACCAGCCGAAAGGGGTTAATAGCCGTGGAGACCCAGACTAACATTACTCCAGTGACTGTTTCCTTTTTAAGAACATGAAAATCAGGCAGCTTGTTTCTTTGTTTTATTTGTGAAATCATAGTTACATTGCATTTAAGACTGAATGTTATTTATTTATTTATTTAAGTTATCAGCTCACAATCCTTCCCTTGCAATTTTAATTTAATTAATACATTTACTTTGGGGTATTTTATCGTATAAGATACCTTTAAAATATTTTTAAATATATATATTTTTAGCTATTCATTTTTAAAATCATTTCTTTAATTTTTTAAATCATCTTGATGTAAGATTAACATTCAGTTCCCATTCAAATTCAGGTTAAAGTCTAAATTATTTATTTTTAGGGGAAAAGGGATATTGTGTTGTCATAAAGAATTAAAAAGATGCATTAATAGGTACTTATTTTGCTGAAAAACTCAATTATAATTCTTATTATTATATATGTCAACTTCATGCAGTTTCACTTGCTGTGAACTGTAGTTGTGTCTTATTGCAGTGTTTTCAGTCTCACTACACAATTGAAGGATACCACTGGTGTAGATAGATAACAAACGCTTAACCAGGCCTGTGTGTACATTTCCAGCCAGGCTGATAGATATTTATACTGGACTTACCTTAATTGACCCGGAGCCGCGTTGAACAAACGGTTTGCGTGTATAATGTTTGTAAAGACGTCTGACCCACTTCCATGTGAGCTCTTAAACAGATTTACTGTACAGTGTGTCTTTCAAAACTAGTTAGCTTTGATGACGCATGCTCGAGGCGCACTGTCATAAGTTTTTGTAAATTCATATTAAGTTCTAGGAAAGTTTTTGCAAAAGCCAGTCAAAGGCTACAGCAAGCCGTCGATTCATATATCTTTGTTTTTTTTTTGCGCCAGTAACCGAATCTGCTGATATCTTCAGGCTGGCTTTTGGCACATCTTGTGTTACAGCCGTTTTATATTCCTCTTCCTTTCCACAGGCTGAGGAATAACAATAATTTGGATCTATTTAAGGCGATTGTGGGATAAACCACAGCCTTTGTTGTGGTTACTGCAGTACACATTGTGGGCTGGGATCTCCCTACCCCCTTGCACCCATCCTCCCCTGCTTTCTGCTCGCTAAATCCCACCGACCAGCCCTGTTACTGCAACAATGACCATGCCACTGTGCTCTTTCACACAGTACCATTCATTAAAAACGAGGTTGTCGGCCATTCATAAAAATACATCATGCAACAAGTTATCTTTTCTGCCCGGATTGTGCAAACGCCTCTTTGGCATGGACCCAGTGCTGAAGAACCAGCTCGGATCCAATGATGGGATACAGCACAGTCAGTTTTAATATCATTGCATTTGACCTCCTTTTGAACCATTTTTCTCCTGCTGCAATGTGATTGGATTAAATGAAGCAGATGGTTCTGGGACTGGAGAAACACTAAGATGTTTTGTTGCACAGCCACTTGCCTTCAGTGGGTGAATTTCTCTGAAACCTGATTGCGGGGCAAATTTGTGTAATCCGTTTAATGTGCATTGTCAGTGCCGATCTTTCCTTGCAGATTTGGACCACGTTAGTTGGCGCCCAACAAAGGGTCTCAACTGTGCATCGCTTTCATTGTTGTGGTTCAAAAACTATTATGTTTTTTTCTTTTCTGATGTGCAAAACATGCAAAATTTGTTTAAAATGCTGCTCATCACATTCATTTCCTCTCTGACATAACTGCGGCCTGGGGAGTGCAGTGAAGAGTTGAGAACATCGAGGCAGTGGGCAGTAATCTAGTGCCGGCGTGAGCGGTACACCTGTGCTCTGGGCTTACCGCTTTCACCCTGCGTAGTGAGGCAGGAAAAGGAATGAGGGGGGTTGGCACCAGTCAATTTTTGCTAATTAGTTTTTTATTAACTCCTCAGTCGTCCCAGCACACGGCCACTGAGAGAGAAACGGCCTCATGATGGGAGCTCGGCTATTTTTATTTTTATCCTCCTTTATTCCCACATTTATTTAATGCTTCTTGTGTTGGAGTTGCTACAGATGACTTTGCTGTGCTAGAGTGTGTTAAGTAGGCCCGTATGGAATACACGCTTTTTGCGCATACTTTGGGTTTAAAATATGTTAATTGCCGTTTATGTTGTTAAGTTAGCTCAAATATTTATTAAATGAACACACAAGTGTGTAAAACTTTGAATGACAAAAAAGATTTTAGTACTAATAGTAAAATAAGTTTTCTACTACTGCTGTGCTTCTAAAAAGATTTTCTTTTTTTCTTTTATAGAATTAGTCCTTATGCATGAATGTTAGCAGTAAAGAGAAACAGAAGAAAGGCATTGAAGAGTTTATCAGGTTTTGTTGTTTGAAGGCTTGCAGTTTGAGCATTTGCTTAAATGCCTTGTCGCAAGAAGTCTGCCGTCGAAGTGATTAAGGGAATAGTTCACACAAAAATAAAAATTTGCTGAAAATGTCGTAATGCTCAATTGGTTCCAAACCTCTATGAGTTTTTTTTTTCATCTGTTGACCATAGAAGACGATATATTGAATATGGGTAACCAAACAGTTAACAGTAGCCATTTACTACCATAGTATATTTTCCATACTATACAAGTCAATGGCTACCGTCAACTGTGGTTACCAACATTCTTCAAAATATCTTCAGAAGAAAGAAACTCATGTAGTTTTGGTAGATGACGGAGTAAATGATGACAGAATTTTCATTTTTGGAGAAAAGCCAATTGCGAAATTTTGAAAGAGATGACGCAATCCCTCCACACCGTTTAGCTTGCGATATTTGTTAGCGCATGAATGTTAGCAGTATAGACAAACAAAACAAAGGTTATGTTGTTTGTTGCTCCAAGTTTAACTGTTTACTGTTTCCTTTTATCCTCGTTTTTTTGTGAGCTTATTGCTGGTGTTGGGGAAGCGTACGCAGTGTCTGCTAACGGATCAGACTGCTTTAGACTTCCCGAGAGCAGACATCTCGTTCATTACAGAACAGCAACTTTGGCTAACTTCTGAGAATGGAGCCTTTGTGCTCGCATGCCATTCAACAAGAGTGCCGTTGTCTTAAGCCCCAGCCTGCAGTAAACGAGGCATTGCGAGGCCTTTCCTGGGAGAAACTTTGATTGTATTGATGAGGACTTCACAGGGAAATGTGTTTTTTTATTTTTTATTATTATTATTACTCAGGAACAACACCGTCAATTTGTCAACTAGGCTCAATGCAACACATTTGAGTTAAGATTTTATGTTTAATAAGCTGTTAACAGCATTTTAACAAAGGTAAAAGAAAGGTTACAGTAGAAGCCAGAAATGTCCATTCAGCTTCAAATGAATCCCAGCAAGCAAAAGCCTCTTAAATGGGGTTTAAACTGATGGACTGAATCTGCTTCATTGCTAAATCTCAGCTCAAACTGGATCTCTTCCTCATCACGTGGAGATCGATCTGCATTATAGTGTCCGATCGGTACATCACTGCCTATTGATCACTGTGTTTGCAGTGTTGAGCAATACACGTCTGGATCTTACAAACCAGCATGCTTTAGGTTCGTAAACCGTTTAATAAACACAAATTCAACTGTTTGCCCTAGCTGGCACCCTGGTATCATGAAAGGCCCACCTCCCACTGCCAAGAGAAGAATGCAGGCCCAGTGATTGAGGCACGGGGTGGCATTGTGCACCGGAATATAAAGGAGAGCACAGACATGAAACAAGACAGCTGTGAGTGTCTGTGGGGAGAAAGTTGCTACAGATGGTAAAAGAAGTGGAAAATAAACTACCGTATGGCTGGTAAAATATAAAAGAAAGGCTTGGGGTGTGTTGCCGTACAGGATCCTCTCATGTCATTGTTGTGTGCGTGTTTCTGGGATTTTATGTGTGTCTGTGTTAAAGGGCATATGTTACCGCAATTGTTTGTTTGTCCCAATACCCGTTATGCCCATCTGCTGCTGAGCAATGCAGAGATTTGGTCTGCGACTGACATGTGCTAGTCATGCAAAATCCCTGTTTTCATGGAATTTCATTACATTATATTTGTATTAGGGATATTAGCAGAGTTAAAGTGGATTTGAAGATTATTTTTTCATAATAATCTTTTTTGTGCAGCAACTTCTTATAATACAATTCCAACAGTAAAAACATTGGATAACTGATATAACTCTTTTTTCTGCCTTTTCGCAGTCACTTAAACCCCAAAAATAAAAGCATAATATGCATTACGAATATTTGAAAAATATATTATGAGGATGAAGATAATAATTTATTTGATTATTATTAATAATAATATTAATTAAATAAATAAATAAATAAATAAATAAATAAATAAATAAATATTATTATTATTATTATTATTATTATTAGTAGTAGTAGTAGTAGTAGTAGTATTCAATAAATTTTTATATTATGTCTGTTATGATTATTATTAGTGGTATTTGTTACAGCAGCAGTATTTTAAAACAAATAATGTATTTATTTATTTATAGCATGTATGGCTAAAGGTTGAATATTTTTTTTAAGTTCTTATACATATTATATGTTAAGAAATAATACAAGGAAAATACTTTACTCTAACATTTAGTAATATTTCTATTCAAAATCGTGGCAAAACATAAAATTCCAAGTATTTGATAAAATTATTTATAGCATGTATGACTAAAGGTTGAATAGTTTTTTTTTTCAAGTTTTCAAATTTAATATTATTATTTATCATTGTAGTACTATTGTGTCCTGCACACTAGTATACTACATTTATTTATTTGTTATGATATTATTTAGAGATAGTGGTACTAGATGGAATTTATCAGTTGAATCAGTATAGAAATACCGATTACATTTGTGAAAATATACTTTTGAGAACTTTTTAAAGTTTTTCAAGATCTCTCTCTATGTATTTATAAATAGCAAAACTTTCGAGTATTTTTCTGAGTATTATAGCACATTTGCCAGCAAGGCTTATGCTCTCTTAGCAAGATTATGTTTGGAATTTGTTGTGTTTTTTGCGTTCATATTGTCAGATGTTGTTTTTAATTATTGAATGCAGGGGGAGGGTGTTGGGCTAAGTATGGAATTGACTTTAAATTATTGAACTATTTATCTCCAGAACTTCCCTCGGTCCCTCCATCTGTCTGTTTTGCAGAAATATAAATAAATAATCAAATAAAGATAATAAAGCTATGGTACACTCCTAGCCAGACCCCAAGTTCTGGCACGATTCTGTTCCTTATTTCTGCGGCGCCCCTTTGGGGGAAAAAAATCCGAACACACTCCCAAAATTAGCCTGCTTTGGATTTGGATAGAATGTAAACATCATCCTTTTAGGGGCTTTTAAATGATCATGTTTGGAGGAAATTCCAGTGCCGTAATGAAAGAATGTCACAAATTTTAACCTCCAACCTGTTCCTTTCATTAGGCTGCAGTCCTTCCACTCCCAGGCCAACATGGGAAGGGATATTTTTCACCCCACCATGTGTTTGGTGATTTAAATAATGTACCTGAAATGATTTGTCTTCATTTATTCAGTGGAATACTAAAGATACTGTTTAATTAGCAGTGATTAGAGCAGGATCTCTAAATCTTTCCCTTCCATCTAGTCGCTCCAGGACTCGGCGTATGAGTGAGTATCACTCATTAAGAAAGAGTTTTAGGGGCATCGATCCATTAGTCATGCGTCTGAATTACACTAACACAGAAGTTTTTGTTTTCGCACCACCAAGGGATAGCCGAGACTCGTTAAATTGATCACGAAGCGCATATTCACCCACACATCCAAAACTGTTTTCACAGACAAAACAAAAGCACCACTTGATTAGCCGTGAACCATCTGGGAACAGGGAGCTGTGTGACCAAGCTAATTGGTTCGATTTGAAAAAGAATGGGACCGTCCCTCTTGTCGCATGCGTGTTTGAATGAGACCCCCTAACCGCAAGTTGCGTTCCACACTCCTCCCTCTTCACTTTTGTTATACGTTCCCCGTGATGAGCTCCGGTCTGGTGCGTCTGCGCTGGGAAACCTCCCGCTCCTGGGGATTGTGTTACTTCACAGTTGGGAAACAGCTGGCAGAGATGTGGTAGAATGTGGCACTGGGTTGTGAAATCCAGAATATTGTTTAGAGATTCTCTTGTCAGTGTTAGTCGAAGTTCATAGTGATATTAATTGGCCGACGGTAGTTGAAGGCACAGACCGTGTGAACTGTTGGTAAGTGGAGGGCTTAAATCTCAGTGCCACCTGTTGGCCGTGGTCTTAATCAATGCGTTAGTGATTTTACACAAATATAAATGATTCGGAATTCAGTTGGTATGTGAGCACAAGCCATGTATGCAAATAATTCGCAAAAACTATTCGTTAAGTAGTATTTAGTAGTATCCCGTTCTGTGTTCAAGACAATTAAATCATGTCAATAATAGACAATTATTGGAGCGGCAATGACTTTTTTGACCATCAAAGAATATATTTGGTAAAGGTTATTCAATCGTTGTTTATGTCGTACTTTTTTATACCAAAAAAGTACGATATTTTTATTTCTCCACTCATTTAGATTATTTTTGGCACACTTTTTTATATATATACTGTAGTTTTGCTGCAACTTTAGTATTAGTCAATCATCAACACTGGGATTGCATTATCCGTGGTAAAGGCTATCACTGTCTGCCACACTTGTTAAATACACATTTCAGTAGATAAAAGTCAATATTCCAAGAACTGGTACAGGTATGGAGCACTTCCTGTGGGAGACGCCAGACATGGGCCTCCCACTCACATTTGCTGCAGGCCATGCTTTGCCCCACAGTTGGGTTGGGAGGAGCCAATGTATGGTTCAAAGTCAGGAGCTCAGAGATAAGACAACATTCAGATTGAGGAACTGTGTACTGTAACCAGCCCGATTGCTCTTGTCGTGACCACACAGACAAAAATGAGCAATTAGGCTTTTTACCAACTAGATCTTCTACAAACTTGTCTTATACATATTATATGTTCAGAAATAATACAAGGAAAATACTTTACTCTAATGTTTAGTAAAAATTTTATTCAAAATCGTGGAAAAACATTAAATTCGAAGTCATTGATAAAATTGCCCAGCCTTAGTCATGAAACATAAACCTGATATTATAAAATACCCTTTCAGTCATTATAGCAGAAAATCGAGTTATATGATGAAACACAAATGACATATTATAGTAAAGTTTGAAGAATCTGAGCGAATTTTTCAGTCCCATGAAGTTTTTGATCATCTAGGAATTTTTTCATTAAAGGTGTCTCCATCATAGTTTTTGCCCATGTTCTTCTTTTCACAATTATCTGTGAATAACACGTTGTGTAGATTGTAAAATTATTGTCACACAACGACATGCTAACATGTTAAAAACATGTAAAATTATGCCATAAGAAACAAATCAGCACCTAAACGAGCTGTGATTTCACTTTTGATATTGTTAATAATAATATTTGTTTTGAACTGATCTGTGTATAATACATCAAACACCACAGTTGTGAAGTGTGTAGATTGTGAAATAATCTTCACACAACAACATGCTAACATGCTAAAAACATGCAAAATAGTGGCCTAAGGAAGAAATTATTGGCTAGACTGATCAGCTGTATTTCCCCTTTTGATATTGTTAATAATAATGTTTTTTTTTTCACAATTGTTTGTGGATAATACAGTGACCACCACGGTTGTTCTGTATAGTCTGAAATAATCTTCACCTAGTAACATGCTAAAAACACTCAAAATTATGCCATAAGCAACAAATGCTCATCTAGATTGTTCAGTTGTAATTCCATTTTTGATGTCCATTTTTGATATAATACAGTTATTGGTGAATAATACATTGTCCACCACAGTTGCAGCGCAAATCGTTAGCCTGATAGCGTCCTGTTGTCAGATCCTCTGTATGTCAGTGGCCGAGACACACACACAAACACAGGGACACACGCTGCTTCTCCGTTTCCTCTGCCCTGGGGATTCTTCAGGCCGTCGCTCTGCGGCTTCCTGCTAATTAAATTCCTACGCTGTCCATTAGATGGATAGAGTGAGCGCGCTGCTGACTCAACACAGGTAGGGCAGCGCACCGTAATGGGAAGAGGAGCTCGAGTGCCCAAGCAATTCATTTGGACCCCATTTTACACATCCCTGGGTCACCACATGCTTTCAAGGGTGGAGAGATTGAAGAGAGGCAGCGGAGGGGGCGCATAAGCTAATGTCTTCCAAACACTTTAATTCAGAAACAGACGCCACGCAAGGCTTTGTCCTCTAAAACATGCCGAGGTCGGAAACATCTTTGCTTGTATTTGTGTGCTCAGCGGTGTACGGCATTGTTTGTGTTTGACGTTAAACGCCACTAAAGGTTTAATCGAGCATAATAGCAGCTTTTAAAAAATGATTATTTTGGTTTTGCAGGCTGAAAACGGACCTTTTAACATTTATGTTCTGGATTAGCCAGGAGGAGGTCATGGAAAGGGCTTAAATGAAAAAACCCTGTGACCAGTAAGGGAGCAAGCGTCGAAATGAAGTCTGTAATTTGGTTGGTCAGAGTTTGGATGGAGTCCCAGACTTGACTTGGTTGGATGCGGTGCCGGATACTACGCCAGGCATGGAGGCAGGGCTGTCGATATGTCATATGCTTTTACACACTTTCATGTCAACAGGAGTGTTTGCTTTGCTCAGAAGCTGAGCTGACTGCATTAAAGGAACATGGGCTTGAAACTGAATTGTTAGAGTTGTGTTCGGCTAAAGCCTGAAATATCACCCTCTTCTAATTCTAGACACAGCCAGAATTATTTGGCTTTTGATAGCCAGTAAACATATTTTCTATCAGTTGCAGCTGTCAGAGATAAATACTATAAAAAAAAATATCAATGATCAATTGATATTTAATATTTAATAATTTTTTTGCATTGTTTTGGCTTGGGCCCGCAAGTACTAAAACTAAACTAATTTATTTAAATTAATTTATTTTATTATATCTTTAATTGCCCTAATTTAGTTTACATTTTACAAGTTGAGTGTATTAATGAATTTAACTGTAAATTAAATACAGACAGACATGCACATGCTCTATAGTAATTTCCAGTAGAATTTAGTGTTTTAATTAACCATTATTAATTAAAATCCTATCTGTAAGTTTTTGAATGGACAATAACTTTATTGGAACTACTAGAAAAGCACTTGATTTTAGTAACGTTGCTGTTAATACTTTAAACTGTTATAAGTTGCAGCATTAGTTTTAATTGATTTATGCATACCTTAAAACTTTTTGCCTTAACCAATAACAAGCTCTTTACTTTTAGCATTGTAATGACGCATATCCTCGTCCTTGTTCGTTTTTTTTTTTTGCACTTAAGCCGCATTTACGCATCCCTGTGAAAGTGTTAAATTAGAAAGCTGCGGTGAACAAAGCGCTGGTTGAGCGGGCAAGAAACATTGAAAAATTAGAGAAAAACAACAAAACTTTCCTTTTCCTCCTCTTTTCGCATTAGCATGTGAATCACCATTCATTCATTTATGTTCCATTATAACCTCATGAGTGGCCGTTTCTATAGGGCTTGCCCAGCGAGGGTTGCACACTAAGGCTTTGGCGAAGATTTAGTGTCAAGCGAAGAGAAGTGTCTTTTTCCGTGCACACCTTTTTCTCCCTTCAGCATCGGTCAGGCCGAGGTGACATTATGCATCAGGCTATCGCTCAGGCAAAAGCCACAATATGTCAGTGCCCTGCAGGGAGGCACAGGGTACAAGTGAAATGTCGGGGTGGGAGTTTGAAGAGGGAGGGGTACAGCTGGCTCACCCGGCCTCCCCATTCCCACACTCCCATTCCAATAGGCTGATTTGTACTGGTATATTCTAATTCACCATTTGCCTAATTAACATCTCATTTGCATAACTTGTTGCACCCCTCCACCACTTTTCCAAAACAATGCAGGCTGACTGAAGAGACCTAATCCTAAGCGTCTCTCATCAAGATAAAAGCAATCTGCAATTTTAACAACCCTTTTCTGCTCCACAATTAAAGCAGCCCATCAAAAACAGCCTGGTGTTCTTCATTAGGAAATGCACATATCTCATCTACAAGATGTAACATAATGTGTACTTACTAAACATCTTGGCATAATTTTGTATGTCACACTTAATGTAGAATGCTTTATCTTTACTCTCATACAACTAGACAGTCACTGTTTTATAGTACTTTCCTAGCTTGTTTTTATTTTTATTTTTACCTTTTAGTGCTCAACAGTAAAGATTATTTCCCCCCAGTTTAGCCAGTGGTTCATATTTCTTGTCCTGTCAACTTTTTCTTATTGTCTCCAACAGTTTTAGTTTGTTTTTGTTTTGTTGTGTTTTGTGCTTTTTGTTTTGTTTTTGGTGCTTTGCTGTATGTTTTGTTCTTTTTATGTTATGTTTTGGTTTTATTTTGTGTTTTTTAAGTTTTTATTTTATAAAAAAATAAATTATTACTATTATTATTATTATTATTATTTTGCCTGTGTTGTCTTTTTTTTTTGTTTAATTTATTTGTTTTTAAAGTATTTATTTAAAAAAATTGTTGAATCATTTAAAAATATTATATAAATATTATATTTATATTTTTTCCCCAGCCATGTAAATGTTTTTTGTTTTTTTTTGTCAGTGTTTTGTCTTTTCTTTCTTTCTTTCTTTCTTTCTTTCTCTTTCATTCTTTTTCTTTCTATAAAGTGTACTTTTTTAAATTTTTTTACTATTTCTGAAAAATTGCTTTACATGAAAAAATATATATATATAATATACCTTTTTTTTTTTTATTTTTTTTTTTACTATTTCTAAAAAAATGCATTACATGCCAAAATTTTATTGACTGGTTACTGGATAATTGTCAGCCCATTTTTATTTATGCTATCAAGACAAGTTCTTTCTGCAATTTTGACCAGATCTATATCACACATTTAACTAGAATTCACAAGAATAACTGCATCCAAACACTAAAGTTTGCAAGATATAAAACCGCAAAAATCCTCATTGTTGAGCCCTGCCTTCTATATTTAAACTTATCTTGGGTGTGAAACATGTGAAAAGACTAAAAAGAGCAAAACACAGCACTGTTCTGTCCGTTTAGTACCAAATGCTGGTTTGGCTGTGATAAGTATGGAATGTAAAAGAGGTTTGAGCATTCTCGTGATTTGAACCATATGCGAAGCCCTTCATTGCTGGCGTGCTGTCATATCCCACAATGATGCGACAGGACCACAGTGTTTCAGACTCCTTAAACTTCACATTCAAAAAATCCTCAACTTTTCTCCAAAAAATTGAGATGTTCATACTCTATAAAACTCATTTTTGGATGGCATATCTCGATGCGTAGGCCTCCGAGTGCTCAAGGTCTTGTTCGTGCATGCATGTATGTTTCATCAATCAGAAAGCCGAGAGCATCGCTCAGCTTAGCTAGACGTGTTTGTCTTCTGTTGCATTGAAATTTTGCGCTCGCTTTTTTCCCAATCCCACAGCTGCGGTTGTACCGGGGCGAATGCCACAGTAATATTTATACCCCAGAAACTGGGAGCAGATACATTTGTTCCTCTGGCTTCTCTTTACGAGTGTTGCACAAAGACTGGTGATGCTTGAGGTTTTGGAAATGAAAGGGAAATGAGAGGGGAGTGTTTCGGTCAGGCCAGTATATTTTCGCAGGCCTTCTGCACGAGGACTGCTGTGCTTCTCCGTGCTACCGCAAAACACATGAAGACAAGTGCTCGGTTCTACGCCCCGACATTTTCACAGTGATTCAGCATAAGGCCGTTTGGAGAAGTTACAAAGTTTAATAGTTCAAGTTTCTGCTTGGGGATGAAATGATAGGCCTCTAGGTTTGTCTTCTCAGGCCGCAGGTAGGAAAGCAAGACAATGAGTCCACGTGGACAGGCCTCACAACCATAATTCAGCTGGCTGCCTGTTTGTTTTTGTCCGTGGAGAGATAGCTTTGATTCCACAGTGTGCTTTCATGACACCAAAAGTTATTGCGCACTAGAAGCTGAGCTAAGCAGTCCAGCTTTGCGGTCTCAGCTTCAAGGGTTGCAGGAGAAGACGCTTTAGGTGCAGTAAGACCAATTAAGCAGTCTTTCATGACTAGCTTACGTAAACCTCCGAAAGCCTTTCTAGGGTCCAGCAGCTTTCTTTTTGTGGTGCTAATCAAACCTCAACACAAGCAGCTGAATGTTGTGATGTGTTTCACAATGGCACTTCATTCAGTTCCAACTACACAAGCTCAGGATTCGTTATAAACGTCTTAAATTCACATTTTGCACGATTCGCTTTCTTTTCAAGATAAGATGCATAAGCTTGATGGCTTCCAGTGTGCCAGGCCTTGATACGAGACTTTCTTTTTGGATTAATGGGATATGTGGGGTCTGTTCAAAGCAGTCAATGGAATGACTGTGTCTTTGTGTAATGTGAATTCATGTATTCAGTTATCAGAACAGCATGAGTCATTGATCTGTTTATGGCTATATGATTCGGGACGGTCGTCCTGGCGAGAGAGGATTGTACTGTAAATATCCGTCAGCTCAACTGGGAATATCCGAGGCAAATGCGTTCTTCCCCCCTCAGGGGTCCGGCCTGAGACTTGACTCTGTTTATGCACAGCTGGTGAGATGGTCGTGGCACCAGGATGACCGGTTCACCCCAGAGTGTTGAAGAATGCATACAGACAGAGGACTGTTTTGCTGGCTTGAAACATAATTGGTAGCTTCTTACGTCGACCTGCCTTAGTTTTGGATCCTTTTTATTTTTTTACCACTTTTAATTCCACAGAGACAGTAGAGAGAGATTGGAAATAAGGATAGAGGAGTGGTAACACTTCATTTGAACACATCAGTAGCTTTCTCCCACTGTGCCTGGCACTGTTTGCTAAAAATAAAAGCGTTTGTATAGGAAAGCCCATAAAGTGAAACATGAGGGCATGATTTGAGTCAGTGCGATGTCATTAGATTAAACTCCATAATTAAACCGAGTGCAGCAGTCGAGCACGCTGGGGATGTCACAGAGAACAGATCCGCAAAAAAACAACGGCGAGAGAGATAGAAAGACACCTCTCTGGAGTACAGGCCGTTGTCTGAGAAGATTCCGCCGTTGTCCCGCTCAATATTTTTGCGCTGTACAGAGGTCTGTATCATCTCAGCTCTCACCTTAATTTGCTTGGGAAACACAGAATTATCTCCTTTTCCCCCTACATCCCCCTGCGCAGCACATGATATTTAATCCGTCATCTTTGTTTTCAACAAACACTGCGCAAGCTGTTGCTGGCAGGCCATGAGGCTCAGGGCCCATCTGGAAAGCGGGCTGTGTGCAGGGGAATTAGAGGGGAATTTAAGTAGGGGTTTGCTTGGGAAAGCCTGATAACAGTGCGGTACCATGGCCCATTGGCATCGCAGTGGCTTCTTTCCACCCCCTTTCCCAGTCTGCAATGTATTATTGATGCTGGGAGTGGTTTGGGTGAGGGGTGTTGGGGGGGGGGGGTTGATAGAGTCTGCAGCCTTTTGTTTTTGTTTGTTGACATTGGCTTCGTCTTATTGTGTTGGGTTTACTGGTTTTCAATAGTGAGGGATGGCGGGGGAATCCCCTGGTTTCTCGTTCTCAAGATATGTTGAAGCTAAAGCGGCTTTGGTTAAAGTAGTACATGCGATCATTCAACGCGCATTAGATTTCCGTCCCTGTCTTTGTGCAGCAGTCGAGCATGTATCTCACCTGCAATTATTGCGACAGGCCGTGATGAATGGGCTCACACCAGTAATGCACGTATCAGCTGTAGCCGTTCCCATGACTCGAGACGCCTTTCGGTGCTCGATCAGCTGCCGCGATACAAGTTTCTCAATCTGTATCAAGATTAAATCGATAGAACATGCTGACGGTGGGCTCTTGAAGTCCGGGCTTTAGTTTGGATTCAAAGGATTAGCTTTTGATTTGTTGAAATTGATTGGAATTAGAAGCATTGTGACTCGGCGTGCAAATAAATATGGAGCTTGATTCTCACGGTTTAATCCGGGAGCGAGAGAGAAAGATTATAACGGTTTATTTGAACATCTGTTAGCAATGAGGTTTCGATAGTAACTAGATTTTTTACCTTATTATGAGAGAAATGCTGCAAGTGCCTATTAGGCGATTTATAATCTATGTTCTGACAGCTACATAATGCAGAAATTTATCTCAGGAGTGAAATTACTGGTTACTGGAGTGAAATTGGTTTCATAAAAAATTTATATAATTTAGCATTTTGTCAACTAAATTTATTTTTATTATTGCATGTAATTATATTTGTATTTATGTTGTATTTGTTTGATGCAGTTCTAGTGCCATTTAGAATAAAATTAACCTACAAATTGTAAATATCACAGGACGAAGTATTTAAATCTTACAATTAAATTTAAGATATTTACATCTGAAGACAAAAAAAAGACTAAATATATGCCCTGAATACTAAAGAAAAATACTAGAAAAGTTTTTGAAGAAAATTGTATTGGTTTATTTTGTAAGCGTATCCAGGGATTCATTTCTTGGTTGCTGGTTTGCCATTTCTACGCTTTCCGTGAGGTGCAAGAAATACCCATCATGTGTTAAATTTTTCTCTGCCTTGGGGCTCAAGCTACTTTTGTTCTTGTAGCACGCCATGCCAAGTTAACCCATCTGCATCATAGTGTTATCTCTGTTTTTCTGTCCTGAACCTTCTGGCATTGCCAGGTCATTAAACTGTATCTCCATGCAGCTGAGACTGTTCTTTAGCCATAATAAGCATCACAGCTATTTATTAGAGTGCATTTCTGCTTTATTTATCAGTAATTGGTTGTGAAGGTGCTAGCTCGAGTCTCACGGTAAAAGAGATCCATATGTAGCTCTCATTTTTCTGCTTGTTCAGTTCAGCTCAGCCTATAAAAGAGGCGTGTGAAGTGGTGGACGCTACGGTGAAGAGTCCTGCAGGCCTGTGAAACTTTAGAGGCATACGTGACAAATCCCCCAACCTTCTTCCCCCTTGTCTCATGCCCCTCCTTTTCCTTCCCTGCACTCTTTCACTCTAAGAGGGGATAAGTCTCTGATGAGAGCCAGCCCAGTTTAGATTTCCCCACCAGGAAAGCTTTTTTCCATCCTTCTTCTTCTCTATCTCATTGTGTCTTCCTTGTTTGTTCTTTCTTTTTTCACTCTTAAGGTGCCCATTTTTCAAGCAAAAAAAGGTCCAGTGTCTGTAGTCAATATTATAGTGATGTATAAAGCATTTTTCGGAAATCTTGATTGCGTGGATTTGTATTGGAATGACTGGATTTTGTCTTCGAAAATGTGCAGAACAACCATAAATATGACCAAACTAGGGCTGCACAATTAATCTGATTTTTAATCCCGATTACAATCATGGATGCCACAATTACCTAATTGTTCAAAGCGGCAATTAATCGTTCAAAGTCCACTTATGTTATTCTGCCTGCTTATCTTAAGTTTTTTTCCCATTATTTTAATTTTAGTTTTAGTATATAATTATAATAACATTCATATTTTAACTTTTTTATAATTTAAAGAAGAAACCAATCCGATGTATAATTGACACTTGAGGCTTAATACTATAGAAAAGCACTTAAAGTTTTTCAGTTAGTGTTTTCAACTTGTTTATTTTCATATAAAAATATGGCATACAGTTGCATCAAACAATGGTATAAACATTATTCAATGTAAATTGTGATAATCGTAATTAATAATCGCAATTACAGTTTCAAGGGAATAATCGACAATCACGATTTTTGTCATAATTGTGCACCCCTGGACCAAACCTTTATATTCATTAAAACTGTGTTTGAAGAAACTCTTTTCGTAAAGCCCAGGTTTTTTTATGTTGTGCTGTTTTAATCTTAAAAACATCCATACTTGTTTGTCTATGCATCCCACATCCACGGTTAATTTGTGTGTGCGGGAATAAATTTGACTTAAAGTCTTTACTTAAATATCATTGCACACTCCGGAAAAAACCTTCGCAAACATAGTCAATGTTTACAAAGAACATCTAGTTAAATCAGGGCTTGTAACTGGGTTCAACCAACCCTTATCGGATGCATTTATTAGGAGGGTGTTTATGTAAGACATATTGTTGCGTTCATTATTGCGCTATTTTCTTTACGTGATTCACCAAAACATGCATACATGTTTGTCTACGTATGTTTTTAACGTTGCGCATGTGAAGTCTTGGCTGAAATGTCTTTGCACATTCTCCAAAACAACCTTCGCAAACAAAGTGAATGTTTATAAAAAAACATCCAGTCAAATCAAGGCTTGTGTTTGGGTTCAGCTAACGTGGATTTATGTCAGACATGTTGCATTCAAAAACACTGAGGGTCTTTTGTGTTTACGTTGCACTATTTTTAATCTCATTTGAATGTGTATGTTAAGACTTAAGACTTGACTTTTCAGGGATTGAATACCAAATAAAAACTAAATCTAAATCTACATAAACTAGGTAATTGACTAGTCAGTTGTTGGACTAGCATAACCCGTCCCTATTTGGAAGTTCTCCGTTCAATGGCCATACATGGTTCCACTGGCAATTAGGAAATGAGAAGTCTTCTGAGCGTGTTTCCAGGCCATTTGGAGTCAAGATGATGCACTTTAGACACACTCTCAGACACCCATCGCTCACTGTAAATCCTAAGCACTTTAAGAATGCTCGCCCGTGGTGGGGGGTGGAAACATAAAAGCGGGATCAACAGAAGGGTTGCCTAGTAACAGTAGACGGCGGTCACAGTAGCTCATGGGAGCCCAGACGAGGAGCAGGGTCGACCCTGTGCCCTGACGTGACTCCCTACTGACTTCATACACTGAAAAACAGTTCATATCACAAACCTACAGGTTCAACATGACCTTATTACTACTAGCACTCTATTCAGCGGAATAATAAAAATATTCATTAAAATTTATATTTAAATCTTTTTATAGTGTTTATAGTATGGTGTACGATTTTTATTTATTAATAGTTTTAATGTGCATGTTAATTAATAATTTTTTTAGTTATTTTTGTTCAAGGAAATGTGTTTAATTTTATTTTCAATCATTTTCTATTGTTAATTAGCAAATTATAAGCCCTTATATTATATACAAAGGTTTAAATATACATTTCATTAAATATACATGAAAATAATAATGATTAATAATTTATCATTATACACATTTATTTATATACAGTTCTATAGTTTATTTACTTTTTAATTTTTATTTATTCAAATTGTGTTACTTTATATTTAGTTTTATTTGAATTATAATTATAAGTAAATTATTTATACAAATAATATACAAATAATTGTATTTATTTGATTAAAGTGAAAATATATATTAATTTATGTTGATTAATTTAATATATATATATATTAATAGTTCATTTAGATTTTTACATGTTTAAGCTTTGAATTGTCTAAATATAAGCCATTATTGTGAATAATTAAATTATATCATTATTTATTCAGTTTCAGTTTTTTTTTTCTTTATAGTTGTTTTAATTTAATTTTTAATTATTTTGTTCAAGTGGCTATATTAATTTATACTTATTTAATTTAGCATGAATTAGCAAAATTTTAGCTTGTTATAATATATTAGATATTTTATATTATTATTACTTTATTATTATTACCGGTGACATCTGCTTAGCCAAACCAAAGAAAATAATAATAATTGTTTATGAGGTGACTGTGACATTGGGCTTTTATTATAACATTTCTAGTGTGAGTCAGTGTCCTATAGGTACAGGTAGGGTTCTGGAGCTGCATGTGTGAAAGCCATGCACTGCAACAGCTGGCTGGCCAATATTAAAACCCCTATGTCTTCCACAGCACTGCTCTTCTCACAGCTGTGATTAGTGGCTGTCCGGTCTGTCCTGTAACCTTAAACTCAGAGACTGGACCTCTGTGGACAGGAAGTGCGACCAGCGAGTTAGTCCGAGACGATACACAGCAGGAGAAAAGAACACAGGGGAGAAAAAAAAGCAAAGCTGATTGATTTGATCATTTTTTATCATTGGCCTGGGGATCAGCATGCTGGCTGGTGCGGGTGGTGGAGGGGTGTAGCTGATCCACCCGGTAAGCTGATAAATATTTAAGAGCGTTTGGAGCCAGAGGATGGTACAGTTGGAGCTGCTCATCTGGGTTCTTTAATTAGGACGCATTCTGCTCCAGTGCCCTCTGCCTCCTGCATCCAGGGAGACGTGGGGTAGAGAGAGAGAGAGCGGGGCAGCAGGGCGGCTTGCCTGTACTCTCAACCAAGAGAGAGAGAGAGAATGAGAGAGAGGGTAAGTGAGAGAGAGAAAAGATCAGCACAACTCTGCCAACGTCTGCTGGGTGACATTAAACATCAACAGATGCTGTGCACATATTGCGGGCTGAGATGCGGCGCTTCCACAGAAGGCCCTCTTTTTTTTATGTGTCGTAATCACAACATCCGTTCAAACAAATGACGAGGAGCAAAGCCCTGGAGTAAACAATTAAAAAAATGCAACTGAATTGAAAAACAAAGGCATCGGCGACCACAGAAAACAAAACAAAAAATGTACAACCCTATCCAGCTGTGTCTTGCTCCCATCTATTTATTTGGCCCGGTTGGAGCCATGCTGGAAGTGTATGTCGGGCTGAGGCGGGGTGATGGATATGATATCTTGGCCCTGTGTAAGGATTGGTGGGGGTTTGGAGAGAGAGCTGAGCTCTGATGTATGGCGTCCCACCTGCTGCTGCTGTTGTCACAGACCTGCTTGATCACAGGGTTTGATTCTGCCCACAGATGGGCTGCTAGCTGGCCTGCTCTCCTGCCCCACACAATCTGTCTATCTATCTATCTATCTATCTATCTATCTATCTATCTATCTATCTATCTATCTATCTATCTATCTATCTATCTATCGTTCTATCTATTTATCGTTCTATCTATCTATCTATCTATCTATCTATCTATCTATCTATCTATCTATCTATCTATCTATCGTTCTATCTATCTATCGTTCTATCTATCTATCTATCTATCTATCTATCTATCTATCTATCTATCTATCTATCTATCTATCTATCTATCGTTCTATCTATCTATCTATCTATCTATCTATCTATCTATCTATCTATCTATCTATCTATCTATCTATCTATCGTTCTATCTATCTATCTATCTATCTATCTATCTTTCTATCTATCTATCTATCTATCTATCTATCTATCTATCTATCTATCTATCTATCTATCTATCTATCTATCTATCTATCTATCTATCATTCTATTTATTGTGCTGTTGTTCTATGATTCCATTTTTCGTTCTGTTTTATTATATGTATTGTTCTGTCATTCTGTCCATTGTTCTGTGGTTCTACTTATCATTCCATCCATCCATTTGTTGTTCTGTCTGTCCATCCCTTTGTCCGTATTCTATATAGATTTCAAGGCTTGTTAAAACAATTAAAAAAATGTTTTGCCAAGCGAAAATTTTACTTTTGTCTCGACAAACTTGCTTGTCTTTTAAAAAGTTCTTTTAATTTCCCTTCACTGCCGCCCCGCTGCAATGACCTCACACAGTCACTGCGACAGTCACTGCGCCTGTAAATAATACTGCTGCACATTGCTTTGAAATGACAGCGTCCCTCTGCGTCTCATAAATGATACTGTCACACGCCTTCCATTATTGAGGAGGCTTGCGGTACCACTGTCACCTGCGAGTGTACTGTCAGAGGTGGATGCTGTTGCATAAACTGTGTAAATCTCCTGGTTCCCTGCTTCTCGGCTCCTCGTTACAAGCCAGTGTGCATGGAGAGTCTTAGTAAGCCTGGAAGCGGCGTAACACACGGCCAGTAAAGCTATGGGATGTGTAATTAAACAGAAGCCAATACAAAGGGCCCGGGCAGTGTGTGTGCATGTGTGCGTGCCTCTTTGCCCCGCCACGGAGCTCAGGTGGGTGGCAGGGAGCACGGAGCTGCTAGAGGAGGCCAGGTTATGCTTGCATTACAACTCATGAATCTTTCAGATCACCCTGCTCAACAAGTGCATGCTTTCTCTTGCACACAAATATCGTTTTTTAAAAATAAATAACAGCTGAAAATGGAGGTATAGTAATTTAAGAACTTTCAGTAGGATCAGGGTGTTGTGCAAAAATGAGGAAAAGAAGGAAAGAAATAAATGCAAGCCGTATCCTTTGAGGTGTGCCCCTGACCTCCCTGCATCACTGTGGTCGTATTCACCGCCTCGACTGCTGCAATAAGGAGGCTTTATGTGCACTAAGCCCGGGGCCATAGCGTCAGGAGCTGAGGACCTCTGCACCAGGAAATGCTTTAGGGATCTGCTCTTTCGCACAGTCAGTCTCCCACGGACTCCGGGAGACCATTTTATCTCCAGTTGCTAGGATAACAACTCTAAGCTTCAAGCAGTCAGAAGGCCTGCTGGGCCTTTTTCTGTCAGACAGAAAGAATGCAACATTTTTTTTTTTTTTTGAAAGGGTTTGTTATTAAAAAAATGATCTTAGCAGTTCATCCCAGATCTGAGCTTTATTTATTTTTTTTCAAAATACATTTGTACCATTTTGGGGGGAGGGGTTACATTTTTTTAGATTAGTCCAAGATTGGGAGGAAAGTATTGTTTGGCAACCTAAAGAAATGCCTTTTTTATGGCTAGGGTTAAAAAGACAAGGAAATCAAGGTTCGGTGGGGCGAGGTACTAATGAACCAGATAAATGAGAAGTGTGAGAACCACAGCGACTGACTGACTGCGGCCCGCCAGGTTTAAGTGGACTCCTCCTGTTCCTTTTGTGCAGGTTCCCAGCAGCACAATTGGGTCCGAGTTGCAAGCAGAAGTGCTCCGCAAAAAGCCACACAGCAGCCACTTTGGTCTCCATTCTTAGGCCATGGCGAGACACGCCGGTCTGTTATTACAAGGCTCTTTCAGTCGCTCACAGACCCTTCACTCTGACCCAGACACCCTGACAACATCAGCCTGAGAGATACTGTCAAATTTTGGTTAAACAGTCACTATGCTGCTTTTATCAGACAACTGGTTTCTTTGGTCTTCATTCAAAGATGCAGCACACTAGATTTCAGGTTTGAAGAAACCAAGATTTGCGTTGAATTGGCCACATCCCACAGGAAGCTGAATTAGAACCCTTCTATTTAGCATTCTGTCTTTTGTTCTCTATCTATCTATCTATCTATCTATCTATCTATCTATCTATCTATCTATCTATCTATCGTTCTATCTATCGTTCTATCATTTCTGTCGTTTAATCTATAATTCTATTGTTCTGTATATCGTTCTATCTATTATTGTTTCTAATGCTCTGTTCTATCATTGTATCTGTTGTTCTATCTGTCATTCTGTTTGTCTGTCTATCTGTTGTTGTATCATTATGCCTATTTATCGTTCTTTCTAGTTGTCTGTTCTGTTCTCTATTAGTTGATCTTTCTTTTGTCTAGACATGACATGACTGTGTCTGTCGTTCTGTCTGTCATCCTGCCTGTCTGTCTGTTCTGTCTATCTTCTGTCATTCTCAATCTGTCGATCTTCCTGATATCTAGGTGTCAATCCCTCCATCTGTCTTTCTGGGGTGCGTTTCTCAAAGTTCTGTCGTTACTGATAGAGTTCAGTGGAACTTGCGAGCAGAGTTAGCTAACGATGCTTTTGGGAAACGCACCCTGTCTGTATGTCTTTTCTGTCTATTTCTGTGTTTCATTCTATTGTTTCATCTGTTCAAAAGGCCTGTAAACCTTTTTTTTTAAGCTTTAACAAAAGCTTTATCAAAATGGCCCACAACCCTGATATAAAGACTTTATGTTTGTTAGGAAAAGGGGCACTGGATCGTTTCGGGCACACATGAAAGCACAGCCCAGGTTAGTGTGTCACACAGCCTGTGCTCCAGGCTGCTTCCATGGCCTACTTCCCACCATGGTCAGTGGGTCGGCTGTCCCAGAGTGAACCCTTTCCACTCTGTACCCTTCCTCTGTCTAATGATACTTAGAGCTTAATCGCTCAGGACTTTCCAATTACGCCAAGGCTTTAGCGCGCTGCTTCTTTTGCAGCAGCAAAGCACTGGAGTTTTTCTTTCCCGCTTTAATCCAGGTGGTGAAAATGGAGCCATTGTTGCAGAGTTGTTGCAGTTATGTCAAATTTACAGTAGTAAAGTACATCCCTGATTGCTCAGCCTGTGGGCAGGGATTGTTCTCCCAAGAAAGAGGTGGAAAGGATGTGAGAGAGAAAGAAAGAGGCTGCTGTTGGCCCATAGGGACAGAGGGGTCGCGGCGGAGCAGACAAGAGGAACACACTTTTTTTGTGAGGGTGTTGTGTTGGTGGAGAGGGGGGTCAGTGCGAGGGCAGCGCTGAGGGAAGATGAAGGATACGCCACAGGCTGACAGCCACACAGGAAGTACATCACAGTCAAACCTAGCGAAGACCTCCCAAAGATCCTTTCTCCCATATATCGCCCCCAGCCCACTTTGGGATCTTCTCACCGTTGTGATCTCCACTCTGATGTGATGGGGAGACGGGGGTTCAGTCGAGGAAATCCAAAACACAACAGCAGGCATCATTGTCTCAGATGATGTTAGTGTATTTGTCAAACCAGCTAGAGACTTTAAACATAACTTTATGAAGAACAAAAGAGGTGTAGAAAAGCTCCTCACACAGCTAGACTCTTTATTTGGTGTTCATAGCATTGTGCTTTTTAAATTTATTTAATAAATGGTGATATAATAATTGATGATTTGGCACCTTGTGCAGCATTGAGAATTAAGTTTTTGAATTTGAGGATGCAAACGATAATTAAAATGTAGCTTAATATAATAGTTTTAATAAATAAAATAGCAGTTTTACAAGGCATGTGAAGGCCAGTTTTTAATTTTTAAACAATTAAAAAAAAATGTTTTTAAGAAGTCTTGCAGACAGATAAATCTGGTATCTTACAGAAATGTACTTAAATAATATTTTATTGTATCTTTTTAATTTTTGTAAATATTTTTATTTTCATTTAATATAATTTGTGTTAATTTCATTTTATCTGTATTGTATTGTATTATTTTATTTTTTCATTTGTATGTTTTTTATATTAATAATAATTTTGTTATGTATTACAAATGTAACCTATATATATATATAGAGAGAGAGAGAAAGAGTGAGTGCTTTATTTATTATATCATATTCAAAAACTTTATAAAAGTGCAGTTTATTATTGCTTTTCATGTTGATTTTTTTCTAAATCTAAATTTTATAAATATTTCTTAATGTAACTGAAAGAAGATTTTTTTCTAGTAATTTGTGTTTTAGTTTTTTTAGATGACTAGCAGTTACAACTGGAAGACTCAGAAACTGTTAGATAAAGATGTGGACTCTTTTTGTCTATAGCTGTTCTTCTTTCATTTCCCAAGTTCTTCTTTTTCAAAACCTGATTGTTTCAAGATCCAAACTCTTTTACTTATTGGTTTATTTATATAGAGTATAAAAGCTGTGGACCCTAAAATATCTCCTGAGGTTTGACACTTATTCACAATCACCCTTTGCATGCAGGGCCTCCTAGTGGAAGTGCTTTCTTGGTGTTCGGGTCACATTTTAACACCCAGGTCACAGGGGTCAGATGCGCCTGCTGTGGAGCAATCTGGGTCAGCGCGGCAGTGACGGAAAAAGAACAGGTGGCCCTCTTTGACACCACACTCAGTTAAGAGCGGGGCCGGGGGAACTGGAGTTTATGTCCAGTTCGGGACAGCTATTTTATCCAGCAGCAGGTCGTTTTCCAGCACACCTGCCTTTAGCTCGACAGGCTCATGTAGCTGTTTAGCCTTTATCACAGGCTGTGTAGTTAGTCTCTTTGCCTGGAGCTATTATTATTCACAGAGGGAGATCAGAGTGTGTAGGGAAGTGTTTGGGGGTGGGGGATGCTTGCAGGAGTCCGCTTTGGCTTGCAGATTAACAACAAACCAAATCTTGGAGCAAGCCACTGTCCGCAGCGAAGGGTTGTGGTTGATTCTGCACATTGGGCCGTGGAATATTTGATAGGGAGACTGGGAGGAAAGCCATGCCTGGTGTTGGCAGTCAACTTAAGAAGCCTGTAGGAAAGCGAGAGGGAGAAGGAAACAGTTGGCTTTCAGGAGCAGCTGTGATGTGACCCAAACTCACCCGTCTCTTCTGTACACCATTCAGTATGGCTTAATCAATTTGATTTATGAGCTCAGTTTGGTTTCTGATTCATAAACTTTTAGGTGTAATTTAGATTTAATTTTATTCTATTTGATTTAGATTTGTTAGGTAGGCCATGTTTCATCTCAGCATTGGCTGTGTATTCATTCTGATTCTTTTTTATTCTGACTCACAAGCTTGATTGATTTATATGTAATCTGATTCACATGTAGATTTGGTTCAGTTTCATTCTGATTCACAGACTTTTGATTTGATTCGGATTCATAAACAGATTCCAATTCTGAATAGATGCTGATTTTGCCTCATTATAATTAGTTATCAATAAAGAATTTTTAATTCGATTCAGATTCACAAGACTAAATCAATTTAATTTGATTTAGATTCATGAACCCTTGATTCCAGTTTCAATTCAGTTCAGATTCATTTACATGTATTTGATCTCAGTTTGGCTCTAAATCGTTTCTGATTAATTTTGATTCTGATTCTCACGCTTGATAGAATTGTTTCAATAGATTTGATTTATAAACTCGATTCAAAGAACTATTTGATTCTGATTAATTTGGGTATATTTTAGCTCAGAATGGCTCTTTATCAATTCAGATTTTGATTGATTCTGATCACAAGCTTGTTTCTATTAAATTGAATCTATAAAAAAAGATAATTCTATTAAAATGAATTAAATCTTATTCTTGTCCCAATTCATAAGCTTTCAGTTTGTTGCAATTCCGATTAACTTGGGTTTATTTGGGCTCAGTTTGGTTATCATTACAGGTTTCCTCATTTGACTGATTGTGATTAGCAAGCTCGGTTTTATCTGATTTGATTGAATTCCAATTAGTAACGTCCTGATTCTGATTTGATTTTGATCAATCTTGGTATACTATAATTGTAATGTTTTAATTCAAATTTTTATCTTCTAATTGTGTAAATTATAAAGTGCAGCCTTTCAGACTAATGCAAAAGTAACTCTATTCATTAAAGAACCGGGCTCACTGGAGTCCTTTCGTGAATCAGACAACTCTGCTTTCACAGTGTTTTTGATTCACTAAAAGGAATCAGTTCATAAGAGTCATTTCTCTCTGAATCATTTAGGCTACATTGGTTATGCTATATATTTCCCTAAAAAGAATCAGCTCAAATGAGTAACTTGTTCATCAATTGGGCTTCACTGTTCATCCTGTCTGTTTTGGGTTCAATGAAAAGAATCAGCTTAAAAGAATCATACACTTGCACTTCAGACTACTCTGGTAATGCAGTGCATTTGTGAGTCATTGAAAAGAATCAAAAACTCATGAGAGTTGTTTATCTTTCTGTTTTGTTGGCAAAGTCTCAACGCAATATAATATGGTCTTTATCACTTAATGTGCATTATACTTCAGACTCTGAGGCCAAATGTGAACGGAGATTCCTCTTGGTTAGGAAGAGATGTGGTACTGTCATGGCTGACAGCGGAGGATCAGTCAACAATCAGTTAACCTCATTTGCTCTGCTGAGGGATAATAAGACTGCTGTTTCTTCCATCTGAAACCTGAGCTCTTCTGCATTATATGGACTCACTTTTCAAAATTATTGCTCAGGTTTATTTTTGGGCCTGGTTTTTACTGGTTAATAAGGTATACAAACAATGGCCCATGTACACATAGCTGTGTAGAAGAACTTGTGCTGCTGGTGTAGCATTTGCTTCTTCAATAGCCAAAGTTTTTGTTTCGGATTACTTTGCCTCTTCCTGAAGGAGCTGCATTCTGGCGCAGTGAGAATTTGAAAGGTTCTTGAGCTGTGAGGAAGCCCCTTTCTATAGGCTCTGATCGTTAATGTGAGGTCGTCCCCCTTCCCAGCTTTTGGCCAGCATGTTATTTATTATTCAGTGAGAGCTATTACTGTGGATAAGAGGCTCCTCTCAGGCCTGTATCGATTGCTTTAATTGCTCCAAAACATTGTCAACTCTTAAGATAGATATTAAAGAAAGAGGCTTCTAGCATGCATGACAATAAGACACGGTAGAAGGAAGGGGCAAGTCAACGCCGTTCAAAAAATGTCCCTCGCCGCCGTGGTTCTCTGATAACGTAATCAATAACATCTTGTGAACATAAGCATTCGCTCATGCCGAGAGGAGACTGGAAGAGCCACATCCAGCGCCTTTCCATGCTGAATCGATACATTTCAGAAAAGAGAGCTACAGCAGCAAGGCCAATGACGTGAGCCGCTTTTGTAATGCATTTCTTCTAAATTACATTCTAAAGGCAATTGATTTAGAAAGTGATGTAAGAATGTACCTCTTCTTTGAGCATATTTATTTATTATAAATTGTTTTGTGGGGCATACATTTTTTTGGCTTTTTATGCCTAAAATATAAAGTGTACATTTTATAATGAATAATTATGTATAATTAATAAATATGTACCGAATTACAATTCATTTAATTTTTTTACAAAAATTGCATGCACTGGCATGTGTTCAAGATGTAAGAAAAATATGTTGATTACACCACATGTAACCCTGCATTACCTGTGGAGCCTCAAATCACCCAACATCTACCATCTCTAATCCAGACTGGCCATGCTTAGTCTGTAAACCCGAATGGAGTGGCACAAGCGTTTGTTGTCCATCATGGCTCTCTGATCTGATTTCCAAACCGAGCTGAGGTCAGCCGAGGCTACATGCCCAGCACGTTCTGTCGCTCTAATGCTGTAGCGCATCAGAAACAGAGACTCTCATGCCAACCAGCTCTGCTTACTCCATGACGTCCTCCTCGCTTGCTTTCCGTTGTGCATGCGCGTGTGGTGCTAATGGAATTCCAAGAGGAAGAGGGACGTTTTCAGAGCGAAGAGAAGGGAGACGAAGAATAAAAGTGTTTAAATAGAATGGAGGAGGTGGAGATTAACATTGAGCTTTAAACGTCTCCCAAGTAGCACAGAGAAGCTTAAAACTCTGGTCCGTCACACTTGCTGCCTGAACGATTTAAGAGCTGGAGAAGAAATGGTAGAAAACCAGTGGATTAAATGCACAAATTTCAACTAATGTAACTGTGACTAAATCCACACAGAAGTGTGTTGCTTTGATATGACTGTTGCCGTATTCAGTCGGGGACGCATGTCGAACTTTCAAGGCGAGACAAAGACCCCTTTGCGCACCGGATCTGTATGTTTAATAAATTTATTTATTTATTTTATTTTTATTTATGTTTAGACCTTGCGTTATCAACTGTGTTGTTTAATTGCATTACGTTCCTCAGAGGACCAGCCCTGATGGAACCCTGGCAGGCTGTGGTCCTTGATTAATCCCCAAGTTAAACACCGTCCACGTCCTGCCCATGTTTGGCTTCCAGCTGGACCCGTCCTGCTGCTCCTTCTGTCCTCGATTACCCACTTTGAGTTTGAGAGGAAGTGCACAGGTGCAATTTACTAAAGGAAATCCACGGGTAATCCAGCAATCCCATCTGATTAAAGCTATTAGCCTGGCTTCCCAAGACAGGACAAGATGGAGAGGCCAAACTCTGTTCCCCAACCCTAACCCCACAGGCTTCTGTGTGCACACGCTCTCAAAGGGTGGCCGTCTGAGGTGGCACGCCTGAACCCATCTGGTTGGCAGTGACCTCGCGCACACTTGGATTAGCGGACACAAAGCAGAGTTCCCTTGCCCCCCGATTGTTCTTACCATGCAGTGCCCCCTCCTATTAGTTCTCAATCATATGGTCCGTCGGTCATGTGATTAATAGCGGGTCAGCTGTCTCAAGGAGGGCCGGTCTTGTGGAATGTCAGAATAGTGGACTGTCCATGGGGGGTGAGCAGGTCTGGGACTCTCTCTCGCTTGCTTTGGCTCTCCGTTGCCTGGGGACAAAGTAAACTGGCGTGACTTACAGAGTTCACAAGTGTGCCATGGTCAAGTTTACAGACAGTTTAAACACTTTTAGTCTAGTCTAATGGCCATGTCACTGGCCTGAACTATAGTTCTTATAGCTCTGATTTTAAAGGAGCTTAGTTCCTAGTACAGAAGAAGCGAATATATCAATTTTGATGTGCTTGCAGGACGTCTTTCTGGTCTCCCACTATAATTTTGGATTTGAACTTCAAAGCTAAAAGTGACACAAATAGTGAGATCTTTCAACATCACTTACACTTTGAATTGTATTTGTTTTGGGGCAAAAATGATAGTGATGCACCGAAAAATGTATTGGATTTTAAAGTTTTAACAGTGTTTGTTTACGTTTTCAACCAAGGTTTTCATCTTTTTTATCTCTTTAAGCCAGAAACCCCAAAAATATGTCATTTTGCAGCCAAAATTTGGCTAAATGTAGAAAATACAGTCAGAACTTCCACACAGGTCCCATAAGCTGTTTCCTATCTCGAAACAGAATCACACCAAGAGGCTGTTTTCTTACATCTAGTAGCTCAGAAGTACACATCAGCGGTTTCCACCCACATGAACGCTTTTAACCATCGGTCCTACAATGTTCTCTTCACCCCACCATCCTCAGCGCTCGCTCTCCAAACCCAAAGCATCCGAAATATTCGAGAATGACCTTGTAGAGCTGCTTGTGAGAGTGCCTGGGATAATTTATATATAAAATGTGGGGTTTGAAAAATTGCCATTTCCATCTTTAGGTGGCCAGGGCTCTCCATTACCAAAATGGGCTGAGTCACCACACCATGTGAATCTTAATAAGCAGCCTGCCCACAGCCTGGACCGCCTTGTCTCTTTTTCCCCTCTCTCCCTCCCTCTCTTTCTCTCCCTCCCATCCTTTTCCAGATCAGATGAAGCTGACTAGCTACTTTTTCTTTTACTCCTTTTGATTAATAGTTTTACGGATATCTGGACAGAGCAAAGTTTCTCGAACAATGCCCGTTTCTGTTGGATCCGTTTTTGCGCATGTGCCATTGTTTCGCTTTCAATAATAGATTGCCTTTTGTCTTTTTATTAAGAGCCTTTTAAGAGTCAGAGAGTGCGATGTCAATGTTTAATGTCGATGTTTACTTTTTATTTAATGAAAAGACTAAAGAGCACTCTGCAAATTGCCGAGCTGGAGAAACGTGGCAGATTCCGATATGGTTTGAATTAGCATGTGTTTGTGTGTGTTTTCGAGTGCTTTGGTGTGTGTGTGTGTGTGTGCACATGGTAGAAGGCATCGCCCGAGAGAAAGGACTCTGGAAATGTGTCGAACACAAGCTGTGGTTTTCCCTCGTCTCCCACTTTCCCTTTCCCTCTCGCGGCTGCCTCCCTGACCACACATTTCCCCCGTCACCCCAGCCTAAGCCAGAGCCAAAAAGAAACAGCCCAGCTCGCACTGCTGCGCGTTTCCAGACTGATCGGATGTGGTCGAAAACGTATGTATTGTGAGCAGAATGCAGGGAATTCTCTCTCCATTCTCAGCCTAGACAGGAAAAGCAGTTTCAAATCCCCTCCATCAATAATGAGCCTAACATTGGCGCATCAGCCTCCTTATCCCAGCTAAGGTCATTAGCGTGCCGGAACAAGTCGTTTGCTGCACTGTAAGTACTTTACAAGGGAGAGCAGCTGTTCAACAAATCGTTGAAAGTATTTCTATCGTAGGTCTTTACTTAAATAAGATATTCGATGGATAAAGGAGGCCCTGTAATATCCGCAATTAATAGATAATTGCCATAATTTTCCTAGCAGTACTGCGTCATTCACATCTGCGTCCAACAGGCTCTCCAAATTCGGTTCTCCACCCTGGGAAGGCAGTTGCTTGCTGTGATTTCATATCTTTAGTACTTTGTATGTAATGCACATGTTTCCTTGGCGTAATCCTGCTTACGGAGATCGGCCATTCTGACTTTAAAGCAACAAGGGAGAGTGAACATATGCACAGTTAGCATACGTTTGCCCATTTCCTCCGTTTGCAATAATGATTTAGCACTAACCCAAAGGAGTACACTGGCACAAGAAGAGACAAAGCTGTAACCTTGCTTAAGGGCTGATGGTGCAGCCGAATGTGCTTTGTGGAGGTTCAAGAAAAAATATACCAAACAGAAAGATGCTGATTGTGAATCTTCACAGATAATTTACAATGCTTTATTACTCTATGTTCAGGACTTAATAGTCATATTAATTAAATCTGAAATGACTTTGAACTTGGAATGAGTGTAATGTTTAATCGGATGAGTAGTTACAATATGTGGCCGCTGCTTGCATTGTTTGAATACAGTGCAAGTATTTTAAATGAAACAACATTTCAAAATTAATAATAATTTAATTACATTGGGGAAAATATTATTATTAATAATTTATGATGTTGTATTACATTTAAAATACATATTTTAAAGTCAAATTGGTATTCTGGCTTCTCACTAAATATTGATGATATTAATCATTTTAATTAATAGCAGTTATATTGTTTGATTTGTATTTATTTACTTTTTTCTTATTCTCTCTATTTCTCGTTGGATCTCAATTATATATTATAAATTTTAATCAATAATAATTCTAATAAATTTTTTTAAGTCAAATTAATACACTTTCTGAAATTCATACAATTATTATTATTGATGTTTTTTTTAATTAAAATTACTTTATGATTTTCTGACTCCGTTATATATAATTTATCATTCTGATTGTTATTTATTTTTTTATTTATAAATGGCAAAATATTTAAGTTGAGATCTTACTGTAGCTCGATACTGCTGAATGTTTTTTATTTGACAATAATAAAATTATACTAATCTGTGTGCCACCATGTCACATCGTCAGTAACAGGGTCTCGAGCATGTTATTATCTGCTTGAGGTGGTCATAGCTCGGCGCAGGCTGTTATTGTCAGCTCCTGTTGTACAGATGCGGCTGCAGATGGGATTCCTGTACCTGCCTGCATAGCTAATGAATCCGAATGGCATTCCCCTTTATAAAGCATAAATATGTAATTTGTTCAGCTGTTGTAATGAAATATGTATGTGTGAAACAGCGATTGTTTGGGTCATTAACAGCATGCCACTGTGTATTAGCAACTTAGCAGGAAAAATATGTAATAGCTTGAAAATTCATCAGAGAGAATGCATTGTGGACGGGGAGACTGCATCCCCTTCTCCATCACGCTTTGGGTATTCTGTCTGAACTGAGGGCATGAGGAGGAAGACAGAGATCCCTCAATCAGATGCCATTACGTCTGCCGCAGAGGAAGATGACACTGATGTCTTTTGTGGAACAGCACCAACTTATGACTAGACTGAGCAGAGGTCCGGTATCTGCGTCTTCATTCACAGGTGTTTACCTGTTCATCGTCAAACCTGACCTACAGACGCATGGCAAAAGTTAAAGAGCAGAGGTGCGAGATCGTTTTATAAGAATCTATTTTTATAGCCGTGGACCTGTCGCGAGGCCGCACTGAAAGATAATCAGTTTGACCCGGCCCCTGCGGTTGGTGGAAGGGATCTATGGCAGGGTTAATTCCATCAGGCACAGGCCTCTGGGAAAAGAACATTCCACCGTGATCCTCTTTCATATGAGTCACTGATGCCTGGGAAGCCAGAAGACATGATGGGATTAACCCATGCACCTCTTTACGCGAGCGCCACTCGCCCAACAACAAAACAAACACCAAAAAAAAAAAAAGGTACCCTCCCAGCTGGCGTCTCTCACTCGGTTCACCTGACCTGGGCTAATGCCTCCAGCTGGTACTAGAAGTTGGCGTACAGATTGTGAATCAAATTAAGTCGCTATAAGTAATCGTAATCAGACTTTTCAAATCCTAATCTGCCTGCAGGTAGATTGCGTCAAGCTTTTAGGAAACCTAGCAAGGGCACTCGTGTCTGTCTGTCATGTGCTCGGAGGATTGTTTCATCTGTTCTCTCCGAACTTGTTTCTGAAATATGTCCAATATTGGCAGATGGATTGGCTTTCCTAAATCGTTGCATCGTTGTTTACCTGCCATAAATATCTATACTGCCATGGACGTGTCTATGTAAAAGAAATAATATTTCACGGCATGTATCATTGTGAATGTGACTTTGCAGACTTGATGTCTTTCTGTTGAACACAAAACAGCTTTTTAATGAATCTAAACATACAATTGATTCTTATGAACTGGTTTATTTTAGTAATACCAAAAACATACAGCATGACCAGTGCAGTCAGAATCAGTAACAAACAGCTTTTATTCACAAGCTCTCGATTCAGTTTGATTTGGGTATATCTAATGCAAGCTGGTAACCTGTCTTTTTGAAATAGTCATTTAAGAATTGATTCGTAAGGCCCATTTGACCCGGACAAGCATACAATGTGACCAGCGAAGTCAGATTCATGTTCACAAGAGTTGGTTCTTTTTGTGAATCAAAAACATAGAGCTCAACCAGTAAAGTCCCATTCCTGATCCTATTAACCAGTTCTTTTAATGAATCGTAAATATAGAGTGCAACCAGTGATTTACAAACAAATGACTCTCATGAACAAGTTTGTTTTAATGGGGAAACAATGCAGTGCAACCAGCATTGTCCAATCCAATAACAAATGATTCTTATGGTTCTTTTTAGCACTTTCAGTGTAGACTGATTCATAAACAAATGACTCATACAAACAGTTCTTTTTTAGTGAGACAAAAACGTAGAGTGCAATCAATGTAGCCTGATTCCCAAACAAATGACTCCCATGAACTAATTTGTTTTAGTGAAATACAAAAATAAAGTGTGACCGGTGGTCCGATTGTCAAAACTAATAACTCTAATGATGCCGTTCTTTTTAGCACCACCAGTGTAGCCTGATTCACAAGCAGATGATTCATATGAGCTGGTTCATTTGAATAAATCAGAAACATACAGCGAGGCCAGAGTAGCCTGATTCACAAACAAATGACACCTACGAACTGGTTCTCTTTAGTGAATTAAAACCATACAACATGACCAGAGAAGTCCAATTCATGATCCTGGTTCTTTTTAGCATGACCAGTGAAGTCTGAACTAATGAGACTCCTGAATAAATTCTTTGCGGGTTGCCAGCTTGCATTTCTCATAATAAATAACCAAATCAAACTGAATCAAAATAGGAGTCGAGGGCTTGTGAATTGCTATTGATACCTGATCCAACCAAAATGTTTCAGAGCCACCTGTTAGTGTATTTTTTTTTGTCTCTGTGCATGTTAGTGTGTCTGTTTTGGTCTAGATGTTGACGCAGCATCCGTCCCGAAGTCACCCCCTCTGGAGGGGGACTAAGCCTGTTAACGCTAGCGCTATGCTAATGCCAGCCAAAGGAAAGTGTCCTCCTTCCCCTCGGCAGCCTGCCGGACACAGCACAGTTAATGTTTTTTCCTGGCCCACTGTCAAAGTTTCCCCTTAACTGCCAGTACCAGCCAGTGCTCGACAAAAAAAAAACAAGCCCACTTCATCTGTTTTTACTCAAAGCTGTCTCTCATTCTTCTCTTTGCCGTCTTTTTTTTTGGATTAATAAAAGAGTCTTAAAGAAGTGTTTAAAAGAAAAAAGAGCATCAGGTTCGCTCCCTTTTTGGCAGACTTTTCCCCCCAGCCGCCATTTTAAGATTGGAGTAAGAGAGAAGCAGAGAAGGGAGGGAGGGAAGAGAGAATGTCGCTTCCAGCCCTCCTTACATGGCGGACGAATTTACTCTGCTTCCTGACCAATAGGAGATGGTCTTGATCACGTGATATGCCACGATAGCAAGGAGAGAGAGTCTCCATCTAGCACTTGGACTCTGTCCCGTGTGTCTCCCCTCCTCTCTTTCTCTCTCTTGTTTTGCTTCTCTTTTTTAAACACACTCAACCCACTCATTACTCTTGTCACAGTGCAATTAGATAAGATAGTTTTCGCCTAGAAGTTGGTAGTGATCCTTCCCGTGAGGCTGGCGGAAATTTTGTCCTGTTGTAGGGAAAGTTCAGTGCAGTCGCGCAGCTCTTTTGCCATTCGCATTCTTCATGTTTCATGGATTTCCCTTCCTGGCCTGCATCCAGAAAGCAAGGGATGGGGCTAAGGTGGAGAGATGAGTGAGAGAGAGAGAGTAATCCTCGATGGGACGACTTCAGAGGCCTTGAGACACCATTTATTTATATATTTTCTAGAATTGAAAGCTAAAATTGGGCGGTGAATCTTACGATTCTTTTTAGTCAATCAAAAGCATGCAGCGTGATCAGTGTAGTCCAATTCCTGAATAAATGGCTCTTATGAGCTGATTCATTTACACATACAGCACAATCAGTGTAGTCTGTTTCCTGAACAGTTGACTCTTATGAGCTGGTTTATTTTAGTGAAACAAATACTTTGTAACCAATACATTTTAAATCCCCAAACGATTGACTCTTATGATCCAGATTGTTTTGGTAAATCGAAAACATACAGCACCACCAGTTTGGTCTGATTCACAAACAAATGACTCTAATGATCCATTTCACTGCAACCAATTCAGCCTCATTCCCAAAATGTATGACTCTTATGAGACAGTTCTTTTTAGTGATAAAGGATCCAGTACAAATGGCACTATGCTCTCGGAACGAATGGGAAAAAAACGTTCTCGAAGTGCCGACTCGGGGGTTGAACACACAATCTCTTTTCCTCAACTTTCTTCCTTTATTTCTTCCTCTTTGTTTGCCTGCCAAGCTCCATCACCAGGATGGCTACGGATTTGTTTGGGAAACAAATTGGCTCTGTCTTTGGCTGGGAGGTGGAGATAACACAGGGTTAAGAAGTCAGACAGGGCACTCTAGTATTCCCCCGGAAAAAAAAGAAGAAGAGAAACATGATACACTGGGCCTGCAGATGTTTTGCTTCAATATCTGATCATCTCTAGTCCAATTGGCTATAATCTCTCTCTAATGTTCAATGAAGTATTGTGTGGCGAAAAAGCATTAGGATTGATTTTTAATGGAGTACGGAAGCGGATTGGAGTGGAACTGTCTGCGTCTTTTATCAATTTTAGCTTACTCTCATTTACTTCCCGTTTACAATTTCAAGTCTGTTGGATTGTTGCGTATGGCTGGCAAACTGCCGGTTCTTTTGCTGATCTTCAGCAGTGGCAACAAAGGGCTTTGTGGTTGTTTTTGTTTATGCATCGAATTTATTAAAAAAATATTATATTAAAAAAATTTCTGATCAGCCCTGTCTCTAGGCAACGGCACACGCAGATTCATTTTAAATGAAAATAAAACCAACTAACCTTGTTGTTGCCCACTTTACACATTGGGAGAGGCTTTTCATCATTCGGCTTCCAAATTTGTCGCTTGCCCAAAAACACGAACTGGGAACTTTTCCAAACTCACCATTTTCCGACCATTTTTCATGGAGCAGGAAAACGGAGGTGAGGAGATTACAAATCTGATGCCCCAGATGAAATTTTGGCAGCCTCTCTGGTCTCTCCCCTCCATCCTTACCTTTATAAGAAAAGCTTAACTAGAAATACCAATATGATCTCCCATGATCCTCTTCGATGGATAATCGGCCTCTGCAGTGACCGTCTCTGCAATCCTGCTACGGCCTGATTAGCAGCTAGCGGATGATCATCTACTTTGATCTGTTCGTTTTACCTCAGAGCTTATGGCCGGAGTCCTTTTGGGTTGTGTATGACAGAGTGGCCTGTCTGCAGATGCCTGAGGTGCTTTAATCGTGGAGCTGCTTTAAGAGGATTACAAAGCCACTCATTAATATGATCAAATTCAGGGATTGATGGATAAGCCAGTGATGAGCACCTGTCAGCGAGGAGTGCCTCGGATAATTGTAGCGTAGTAGTACGATAAAGTGATTTCATCGCTAAGCTGACTTTACTGTTTTATTGTTTTTGATAGATCTGATTTGTTGTACATGCAAATTTTCTGTGACAGGAATGAAAACAATCCTGTGAATTTATTTCTTTTTAAGTTATTGTTGTCTGAATTCGCGACATATTGAACTAACAGGATTTCTACCCTTCGTAGATTATTTATCTTTTTTGTCAAATTAAATATGGCATTATGTAGGGTTGGGTACAGTATAAGATAAAGATTTCCCAATTCCCAATTCAGTTCAACAAACCTTCAATTCAATTTGATTTTGACTCGGTTTTATTCCAATTCACAAGTTCTCGATTTAACTAGATTCATTTGGGTTTATGTTTTGATTTTGATTCTATTGTATTATGATTCACAAACTTACATCCTATTTGATTTAGATTTAGTTTGATTCCGATTTGCAAGCTCTTGATTTGATTTGTTTCCAGTTTTGATTCAGTTTGATTTGACTCATTTGGGTATATTTGTTTTATTCTGATTGTAATTAAGCATAATTCCAATTCACAAAACCTCCTTCTGATGATTCTATTTTTCATAAACCCTAGATTAGATTTGATTTAGATTTTTACAAAATTTTAGTTGATTCACTTACATAGTAGGTATTAGCTATTAGCTGTTATGTTTATTTTGATTACACATTAAATATATTTTCACCTAGCTAATTCGGGAAATTACACAGGAAACCATAATTAACCACATTCTAAGTTAAATATATATATATATTTAAATAAATTATTCTTTTAATTTCCATATATAAAAACCCTTATAAAAGAGTATGGAATGAATCTTAATTAGTCTATGAACCATGTTTATCCTTGCAATAATATATATATACATATATATATACATATATACATATATATATATATATATATATATATATATATATATATATTATTAAATATTAAAGTAAATTATATCTATGTAATTAATAAAACTAACAAGTCATCATCTACACTGCTGTGCTTTTAATAAGCCATATTGAAATGAAGATCTTGATTAACATGAAAATCAATCAAGGCTTTTTGTTAACATCGTACATATGTTATGCGTTGTGCCATGTGGAAGGTCCAAGTGTCAGTGGAGGCATTTTCAAACTCCCATGAAACACTGCTCATGGGTTCTGCCCACAGCCTTTCCTCTCGTTCCACATCTGGACCATTCCATTCTCAGTCTGTATTCCCATGCAAAATGTGGTTCCCAGGATTTAAACGAGGAGGAGGAGGAGGGTGAGGAAAAGAGGGAGAGCGCGAGAGTGATCTGTGGTCTAAACATGCCCAAACTCTTGAGTTTAGAGGCTGAGCTGCCTGGGCCAAAGCTGTGGAAACAGAAGCCAGGCCTGGCCAGCCTGAACACGAACATGCCGCCTGCGTGTGCGGATGGCTTGTGTTACTGTCATTCTCCAGCTCCATCCATAACCATGTCTAATAGCAACCACAGCTTTTTTGGCAAGTGAGAGTCGTCCTCCCAAAAAAACCAGACAAACGAAAGGGCTGCTTTTTTCTCCCCGCAGACATGAAATGAGACAGAGGAGCTTTGGGTAATGTAGAATTTCCTGAACGAAATATAGATTTTTGTACATCTTAAATATAAATTAATTAAAAGAAAAAGTTTAAGAGTCTCAAGCTCGCACACTTAAGTAGAGTTGGAGTAATGACTGTGGAAAGCTATTATTGGGCGCAAATGAGAGGGAGGGCTGGACCCAATTATGGATGGATGTGCTGCATATTTGCTGATTTATTTGTGAAATGGCAGACAGGGTAATGACTTCACCGAAGCCCTGGGCCTCTTCAGTACGATAATGATTGGGGTCCTCAGACAGATCACATTCTCCTTATCATTGGCCACACGCACATAAGACGAGCTACATGTGCTAATCACAGTTTGAAAAACACATTCCAACTCTCAAGAAAGAAAATCTCTTCGAGATGACTTCTACGTGACTTCTACTCAAGTATTTTTCGTCAAATTCATCACAGCCGAGCTCTCAAGATTGACATTTTGGCTAAATCTGGCAAATTTTGATTGCAGACTTTTGTATCTTGGTAAATATGAGCACAGTTGCTGAGACATTGCTGAGATCTGTTCCATGAAAAGCAATGCTTAGAATATTTAGTGTTTGTAAATTCAGTGAGAAATGTTGGAGTTCACACTGAAGTCTTTTTAGTGCAGACTTTGGTATCTTTGCAAATCTGAGCAGAGTTTGAGACATTGTTGAGATCTTTTTGTCGCAGATGTTATTGCCCAGATAAGAGTGCAAACGAGAACTTTGACCAATGAGAGGACAGTTTACTTGCACGTGACTTGCATGAACAATTTTGGTCCGTTTAGAGGTTTTTCTGTGTGAAAGCGAACCGCACCAAGAATAAAAAGCAACATTGTCACAATTTGCATTGCTGTTTTGGAACAAAGCAATCAATCTACAGGTGTGAAAGCACTCTATTATTTTGGTATCTTTGCAAATCTGAGCAGAATTTGAGACAATCTGCAATTCAAAAATTTCCGTATGACCTCAAATGTTTCTCATCGAATTTCTTCAAAAGAATTTGAAACACCTGAATCTTAAAGAAATCCATGTGGAACTCTTCTGGCCTATAAAAGACCATCCTTTGAGCAATAAAAAAACTAAATGTAAGCAATTCTAAGCACATATTGTAAGTCAAAACCTCATTTGCACAAGCTCGTTCGGTATCAGTTAACCCCACTAGACATACACAGCTTGACCCCACGTGTGTCTTGCAGATACGGCTCTCATTGATGAGGGATTAAGGAGTGTCGAGGAGAAAGTTTTCCGGTGGGCTTCGAGTCTGCCAGGCATTCCTTTTCATTTATGCCCACTTTTACCATTGCTGTTTTCCCTTTTCGACATAGCTGGATAATGAGAGATCTGTAAAACTGCTGTAAGGAATTAAAATCCTCCACGTAAATGAGAAACGCATGAACACGCTTGTTGGTAACAGCAACCCCGAAACACAGCAAGATGTCACCTTTTATATATATATATATATATATATATATATATATAAGCACAGTGATAGCATATGTTTATCTTTGGTTTTGGGTGAAGCCAAAGTGTTGTACCTTGGTATTGGCTTTTCCAAAATAGACATTCTGCCATTTGAGGGTTTGTCGTGTTTTTTTTTTTGCTGTTTCTTTTTTCAAGCCAAACCACAGATCCTTAAACCCTACTCTTTAATTCATTTAGCTCAGGCTTGCAGAAGGAAACTTAGATGAGGGATTCCGAAAAAGAGCGTTCCTGATTAATAAGGGCTGGAGTGGAGTGTTTATAAAATGCTGTGCTCCGTGAGGCCTGCGGTCAGGAGAGGACGGCGCAGATCAGGAGCATGTAACCACTCTTTTCAAACAAAAACAGCAGGGAAGGGAGCTAGAAAGAGAGCGCTCTTCATCAGCAGCACCTAGCAGAGTTTGAGAGCTCCTTTGTATGGGTGAGGTATAACCGAAAGAAGAGAGAGGCTGGTTTGAATCTTCAGTGTAGTTGGAAATTTGTTCGAATTTGCTCTTGGACACGTGGGATACAAGAAAATGAATTCTTTGCTTTTACATTAGTGGTTCTTAAACTGTGGTCTGTGAGTTGACTGGCTAATTTCAAAAACAATGAATCAAACTTATTTAAATATGTATGTTTTTTAAATAGTAAGCGGGACAACATCCAAAAAGACATAAATTATTAGGTGGGCTGCTACAAGAAAATATTTGGCCCACTGATTTAGACTCTATTATGTGATTTGGCTGATTTGAGATTGCTTACTGAATTAAGTTGGTTTACTTTTTACACTACCATTCAAAAGTTTAGTCTTTTATGCAGCAAAGATGCATTAAACTGATCGAAAGTAACAGTACAGACATTTATTATGTTACAAAAGATTCTTATTTCAAATAAATGCCGTCCTTTTGAACTATTCTACTCATCAAAGACTCTTGGAAAAAATCTTTTTCACAAAACTCTTAAGCAGCACAAACGATTTTCAACATTTATAATAAGAAAAAGAAATGTTTATTGAGCATATTAGATCTCTGAAGGATCGTGTGATACTGAAGACTGGAGTAATGATGCGGAAAACTCAACTTTGCATCACAGGAATATATTACTTTTTAAAAATATATTCAAATAGAAAGCAGGTATTTTAAATTGCAATAATATTTCAGATTTTACTGTATTTTTCATCAAATGAATGCAGCCTTGGTTAGCTGAATAGCCTTTCAGAAACATCTTACCAACATCAGACTTTTGTAAGGTGTATTTTTAGTCTATTTTTCTTTTCTGTCTTCATTGGAGAAGTGACAAAAATGACTAAAAATGACATTGGTTTAAAAAACGAACATGCTCATCTCACCTCTCAAGCCAGCACGCTCTGCAATAGACTAAAGACAGAATTATGTATGTTGTTTTTAATTCTTGATAAAAAAAAAAATGACAAGCCAAAAGAGGATCAACTTTTGCACGGCCAGCTTAGTGAGCCGTTTTCATTCACGCCGTTAATTGGGGTGCAAAAGCGAAGAAATTTTTTTTTCACTCTTAACTAAAATAGGTTATCAGTAATACCGGCTTTTTATTTTGTTTGTCATTTTTTTTTTTTCCGAGAGGGACCTCTCTGTAACATGCATCTTAATACATGACTCATTAAATAAATCAATCCATAATGTTCCTTCCCCCTTACTCGCTATTAATAGTAAAGAGGACAGCTATGAATCCAGACAGGATTAAAATCTCTTTTGATGTGGTTCCATTTTTTTAAAGAACGTGCTTTTTAGTTATTTATTAATTTTTTTAGATGTTTATTGCACAGAAACTTTAGAACAGAGGCTGATGATTTGGATGTGTGTGATACAATACCGAATAAAAGCAGTGTGTGTGTGTGTGTGTGTGTGTGTGTGTGTGTGTGTGTGTGTGTGTGTGTGTGTGTGTGTGTGTGTGTGTGTGAATGAGAAAGAGCAAGAGAGAGAGAGCGAGAGGCCTGGGGAGGATCAGAGAAGGAATTTAGCAGATTGGAGTGGATTGAATGATCAGAGGAATAAACGCTGCTCAAGATGGAGAGGGGAATCATCGGGGTGGTACAGCAGTATATGGCAGAGATATGGTAGAAGAAAGCACGCGTCCCATATCAAAAGAGCATCCGTCATTGTTTTATTCAGGCCGAACACAAATGTCGATCTGCCAAATGATTCTATTTATTTGAGCATCCTTTAACTCAAAAGACGATTTTTTTTGTCCCGGTTCTTTTTTTTTTTTTTTTTTTTAGCCGTTTTGTAAATCACTGTTGTTTGTGAGTTAAACTGATAAAGTGATTTTAAAGTCACATAAAGATGTTAAAGTCATTATTAACTCAAACAGACATTAGAAATTGTGTATTAAAAAAAAAACAGATTTAATCAATATTTCTTTTAAGGCTGACAGACATAAACACATGCAAATGTACTAAAATTTACACAACCATTAAAAAAATTGTAATAATGTACATTTTATTTAGAAAGAAGTCTCTCACGCTCCAAAAGGCTTAATTTATTTTATTAAAAAAATACAGTAAAAACAGCAGTGTTGTGAAATATTATTGTCATTTAAAAGAATTGTTCTCTATTTGAATATATTTGAAATGTAATTTTAATTCTGTGATGACCAAGCTGAATTTTCAGCATCATGACTCCCGTCTTCAGTGTCACATAATCCTTCAGAAACCATTCGCTCAAGAAACATTTCATATTATTATCATTCTCATCAACCTTTTTACTGCTTAATACTTTTGTGGAAAATTTGTAAGTTTAAAAAAAAGAAACAAATCCTTTTCAACAAGAATGTATTAAATTGATCAGAAGTGACAGTAAATACATTTATATTGTTAAACAAAAGTTCTATTTCAAATAAATGCTGTTCTTTTGAACTTCAAAAAAAAAGTTCAATTCCACCAAAATATAAAGCAGCGAGAAAGTAATAAAGCAGCAACATTGAAATTAATTATAATTAATTGATAAAGCACCAATAATAATTGATCACCTAATCATTTGAAAGATAAGTGAACGAAGTCAATTCTGATTTTATTCATACCGTGATTTGAAAGCCTCTTAACTATTTTTCATCTGTTTTGCAGTACTACAAAGTCACAACAGTCTAGGTAGTTTCTCATGTAGCTTTTATCTGTACTGTTGAGAACAGAGCTATCATCTACACTGGAAGTCCAGGCGGACACACACAGTGGAGTTTCGCAGTGAGTTTAGCTCCATTTACAAGCTGTAAGACTCTGCCTTCAGAACTCAGACAGGGAGAAGGGCTCGCCACAAAAGGATAATGGCCAAACATTGAGCCGAGGCTTGAAAGAGCCAACCTGCCCCTCGCTCACCGGGGGTGGAGGGGGACGTCTGGGTCGCCCGGAGCTGCGCTGTGAGGATTTCAGCGAGCCACTTGACCCCTTTAAAGGGCCTCTCGTCTCTCCTTGTCTCCATACTTTTTGTCCCTTTCGCCACATTTATCGATGGTACGGTCAAAAGTGGCCGCGTATGGTTCACAGTGGTGCTCTAATTATCAGCAGCATGTGGAAACGCAGGCCAGAGGAAATTTCAGGAGGCTCATCAGCATAAAAAAGGAGGCTCTCAGGAGGCACACAATTCCACCATCAGTGCTAAAACCAGATAATGATTCAGTAATGATGGAGTATTGTACTGTACATACCTTAGACACACGGGGCGCAGGAGGGTGAACGGAGGAAGACTTTGTCCAATGTTTTTTTTTTTTTGCAAGATTATACAATTCATAGATTTTTAAGAACATTGAATGTTTTTCAGAATCCGGAATCTGATCAGAAGAACTTTGATGGAGATCGCCACAAAAAAATGATTGCGACTTATTCTTTGTTTTTGGTAAAAATGCAAAAACTGAGGTGAGACGCTAACAATGGAAGTGATTGGGGGATTAAAAAAAAACAGAAATGTGAATCTTACCATTTTAAGAAGCACTATATGTGTTTTAAGAAGAATTAATATTTTATTTGAGCCATCATTTTTACAGTCTTTTAGGGTTTATGGTATTGTCATTGAGACTAAATTGTATTATTGGTTACACAGAAAATGTTAGTAAGTGAATTCTTCCACACTCAAATCATGCTAATGCTTTTATTGTTTATGTTTTGTGGCTATAGTATTGAAACTGTGAGTATTTTAACATTATGGATAGGCCTCAATAACTTCCATTAAAAGTGCCTCACCGTAACACAGAGTTTATTTTTTATCATAATCAACATTAAGCCTGAGCTTAACTTGTACTTAACCTGAAATGTTCCTTTAGGTGTCTGGAGATCGTTTTGTAATTTATTTATTGATTTCTGACATATCTAACTATGAAAGTGATGGATTGATGACACATTGTTACAACGTTTATTTCAGCCATTTGCATGTACTGTATTGAATTACTATAGCAGTAACATGAGCACTGTTATATAAAGTGTGACCGAGTGACTCATTTGCAAGATTTGAAGCAATAGGAAAATGTCGGTGATATTGCCTCTTTACGTCACTGTGTTGCTACATAATAATCTATTGTGCAATTCATAGTTTAAGCTGAAACATTTAATGATATATATATATATATATATATATATATATATATATATATATATATATATATATATATATATATATATATATATATATATATATATATGTGTGTGTGTGTGTGTGTATGTGTGTGTCTGTGTGTGTCTGTGTGTGTGTGTGTGTGTGTGTGTGTGTGCATGTTTCTGGAGGTCTTTGGTGTGTGTGTACATCAATGGAGCAGGGAAAGGGAGGGTACGTCTTCGCTGGGTGCAGACAGCTGTGAAGCGGGGCTTGGCGAATCCTCCTCCATATGTTCTGGGAGCGTTTCACACAACCACAGAACCTGATTTTGGGCCCCCATAAACCTGGAACACAGCAGGGGATTTTATTTTTTTCTTTCTCTCTCTCTCTCTTTTTTTTGAGACCGTTTTAAGCATACAACTTGAAGTTTTTCCACATTCTCTTATACATTTGCAATCGATAGTGAGCTTATGGAATGGAACGGAGGGTCCACTGGGGACTTTCGGATGCCATGGTGATGGTGTCCCAGTATGGCACGGGCACACGCATAAAAGCAGCCTGGCACAGCTGGCATCTCCTTTTCGTTTTTCCGCAGAGGTCTGAATCGTTAATTCAAAAACAACTACATTCGCTTTCCTTTTTCGCATGTGTCCTTTGAACCTTGAGGGAGGGCATATGTCCGACTTTGCGTGTGGACGCATTAGTAGAAAGAAAAGGAGACGACACCTAAAAAGGCGGCGATAGGAGCCATCTGCATAGGGCGGTGTGCCAGTGTCTTGCCAATGTGCCCAGACCACCTGGCCATGACGCTAGCCAAGAATGCCAGCCTGGGCCCTGTAGCCTCCAGACTGCTGCCCTCTTTCACTTCTTTGAAACTCCAGTGGCCCTGGAAACAGGGGCTGCTGCCGCTCCCTTGCCAGTAGCTTTGTTTGAAGTGAGACAGGCTGTGCGGTGCTGGGGGAGACCAGACAGTAAACAGTGCCCCCTTTCAGGACCCTCCCCACCCCCGAAACGCACACATACCCTGGTCTTTGTGTGACTTGGTGCTGTTTGGTGCACATTTTGGGGGTGGGGGGTGGATATTTTCTCAACATCACCTCGGTTTTATTTTGTTGTGCAACGCCCGTGCCCGCATGCGCCCCCCTCCACCCACGCCCGCAGCCTTGGCAAGGGCTCCCTGACAACCCTGGGAACCAGTGATTCCGAGTGGCACTCGAAGGCCGCAAACACTGGCTCCGCTGCCCGCTTCTGCCTTTGTTCTGTTTGTCTGCGCTTGAATATCAATGAGTGCGCACTTGTGTCGTCTATTCACCAAACATTTAGTCAGCGCTGACAGATTTATGTAAATGCTCGTTTGCAATTACCGAAGCGCACTTTGAAATTATGTACATGCCGAATTGATACCGAGAGGAAATGGGATTAGAAGGTATTGCAGTTTATATTAATAAATCCAGAATTAAAACCTGTTTTGTTTCAGACACAATTACATACACGTCTGAGAAGGGTCGGGAGTAGTTGGTTCTCACACAAAATGGAAGGGAATTATGTTACGTGGAAGTCGTGGCCTAATGGTTAGAGAGTCGGCTCCCAATCGAAAGGTTGTGAGTTCGAGTCTCGGGCCGGCAGGAATTGTGGGTTGGGGGGAGTGCATGTACAGTTCTCTCTCCACCTTCAATACCACGACTTAGGTGCCCTTGAGCAAGGCATCGAACCCCCTACTGCTCCCCGGGCGCCGCAGCATAAATGGCTGCCCACTGCTCTGGGTGTGTGCTCACAGTGTGTGTGTGTGTTCACTGCTCTGTGTGTGTGCACTTCGGATGGGTTAAATGCAGAGCACAAATTCTGAGTATGGGTCACCATACTTGGCTGAATGTCACGTCACTTTCATGTCACGTCACTTTACGGAAAGTGCCCCAAATTAAGAAAATGTGAGTTGGTGCTTAGCAGGGCGCTGCTATACATTTAATAGTATATAGTTTGCTAGGGAGGTTAATAGAGTTTAGAATTTGATCTAGTTTTTATTTTATATTATATATATATATATATTTTGTCTTTTCAATGTACTTTTTTTAATTTTTGCATAGTTTTCTAGTTTAGATTTATTTATTTTTTTATAGTATTATAGCTGCCAAAATATTTTACATTTTAATTAAAAGATTTTTATTTTTCAATTTAATTTAATTTAATGTGTATATTGTATTATATTATATTGTATTATATATTATTCTGTTGTTTTATTTTAATTTTTTGTTTTTCTTTGCGTTTTCTAGTTTCAATGTATTTACATTTTATTTTATTATATTACTTTATTTTAGTTTTAGTATTTTAGATCTGGCAAAGTTGATATGCTTATTGGTGTAATTTAATAAGGTTTTCACTTTTCAGCACAGTCTAGTAGCATTTTCATCTTAATGCAGTTTTTTTGTAAAAGTAATATACCATTTATTTCAACCTAAAACTAAATGTGGGGCATTTTTATTTTAAGTTAGCCTGAGTAATGAAAATGTTTTCCCCATTTATTCGTTTTTTTATTTGCTTATTTCAATCAGCGGAAAAAAAATATTAGTTTGTTTAGTTTTTTTAGTTTTTGTTATTTTCGTTTTTGTTTTTATTTAGTTTTTGTTTTAGTTTTTACATTTGTTTCAGTTTTCGTTTTAGTTGTTACTTTCATTTCGTTTTTGTTTTAGTTTTCCTTTACAATAACACTTTTTGCTAAGTGGCTGCTTACTAGTTGAAGTCTCTTTGATGTTCTGTAGATATGCTTCTTATCTTATCTCTCGTTATAAATATTAAATGTTTTCCTTTGCCCATTGTAACTCTAAGGCAAAAAATATGATCACCTAGACAAGTAATAGCACACCTCTCCTCAACAAACCACTTGATTTGAACTATCATTCATGTGTGGTTATGTTGGTCCTTCGTTGACCCTACCATCTGCTGATAACAGACCTGTTTTACCCCAAGCACCAGCTCACAGTGCCGACCGAGTTAGAGGAAAGGAGGGAGAAAGAGAAACAAGAGAGAAGTTCAAGCCTTGCGATTCCAGGAAGGCAGGCTTGTAACAGGTAGTGCCAGGCCGGAGGGGCCAGGTACGCCCACTGAAAGACTAATTGATTACTGCGGGAACGGCTGGGTGATAAATAGCCTGATGCATTGCCTCCCTCCAGAGACACTGTCCAAAGGCCAACTGAGGATATTCTGGTAGAAGAGAAGGTGCGAGAGAGAGCTAGAGAAAGGGAGGGATAGAAGGAATGATTGTAAAGAAACAGGCCTGACATTGAGTTGTTGCCTCTGCTGTGTTGCAACCTGGTCCGTGGAGTGTAATCCATATGGGTGACAGGGTGCTGAAGTCGAATCTAGCCATGAATTCAGGTCGGGATATTTGACAGCTCTAAAAGTGGCCATACATGACGGTCAGGAGTCTGCTTACATTATGTTTTGCACTGCAGTTTACTCTTAAAATGTGCACCCGATTAACGTTTTGTCATTGTTTACTCACCCTCATGTCGTTCCAAAATCCATCTGAGCATGTTTAACGGTCCAAAATCATCACCAATTAACGGGAAAAAAATCCATAAAAGCGGTCCAAACAACTATATTCCAAGTCATTTATTGCATTAAGCAGACCCTGTGCAAATATCTGCTTTTGTATTCAACTGAAGAAAGACAAATATCGGGTTGGAACATTATGAACGTAAATAAATGTTGAAAGGTTGTTCATTTAGAAGTGAAAATTAATTTAAACATTGAATTTTTAATGGTGCAACAGTACGTTATCACAGACAATCTGAAAGATTCAGTGGCTGATATAAGTAAAAACCTCTGTCAAAAAAGAAGGTGTCCCAGTAAGCGGTGCAAAAACCCAGAGAAGGAGACAGAAAGAGTGGAGTGCAGTGAGCATGAGCAGTGCCCAGAAATCCTAGCTGCACTACTGCAAATTCAGTCTCAATTTCCCCCAGCAGAGATCGATATGTTAGTCGATGGGCTGGGCTGATGTTGTCCACAGCTCAACAACCATAGCCAGCCAATACACACACGTCTGTAGATCTGCAAGTTCATTCAGTCACTGTGACATTTACAATCCAATAGCTGGTGCTACTGAAATATTACAAGATGTTTTGGCCCTTGGGTGAAGAATCATTTATTTTTTAATTTTTTTGAAAGTTAGAAATATTAGCTGTAATGCTAAATGGTTATGTTAGGTTATATTTGTAAACCTTTTTGAGGACTAAACATTCAGCAAACATTTTTTGGTATTTTTTTTTTTATAAATTATTAATAATAAAAATTCTATAGTTTTTATATTATTATTGTTAGACATAATAATAATAATAATAGTAATTATTATTATTATTATAAACCAGTTACTGTTGCTACTAGCTGTTTTTAGGTGCAGAATTCAAATATTTTTTTGTACATTAATATTTGTAAAAAAAATTATAATAAAAAGTCTACATTTTATTTAAACATTTATTATCATTACAAATAATATTTATTTGCATTTTATATATAAAATTATTGTTGTTATAAATAATAAACAATAATGTATTCAATATGTAATATTTTTTTATTAATAATATTAATTATTATAATTATTATTTATTTTATTTTATTTTAGTTATTGTAACATTTTTAGTTTCAGTCTACATATAAATAGAGGGAAATCAAATTCTGTTGTACTGCTACAGAGTGGACTCCACAGGATTGGGCTGTTGGGGGGTGTGTGTGGTCAGAGCAGAGCTCCAGACGTGCTCGTGGGCAACACACCCCGTAACCTGAGAGACGGCAGTCCCTCACGGCCTCATCGATCTCTCCACACAACCCTTACCATACACTCCTCTCACTTTTTCTGGACCGTCATCCAGTACCTGTAGAACTGTTTTATAGCAAACAGAATTTATGAGTCAAATATTAATCTTTTTGAAAATAATTGAGCCGCTTTTGTTATTATTTCATATTTGATCAAAAAAAGACTGTTCATCTAAACTTAGCTTACATCCAGGAATGTTTTCACTTTTCAGTTTTTTATTATGGTGTTTTACTACTTCATAAACTATGGTTTGACGTAACACATGGAACAAAGCTGCAAAAATGTCTCTACATGACCATACTAGCACTATAAAGGCTTGACTCAGTATGTAACAGAGTCTTCTGAAAGGAGACTTGCCAGGAGTCCCCTCTCTCCCTCTCTTCTCAACCCAGGGGGTTGCAACAATACAAGAAGTCCATTGTGAGGCTCATAGTAACCTTTCTCTGGTAACATTTTCTAGTTATCAATGACTGAGACGCAGAGAGAGGGGGGAGGCCAGCTCCACTCTCCTGCTATGAGTCGGCACTTTGTGTCTATGTGGGACTGACATTGGCTGAGAGGCAGTGCACCGCAGAGGGTCACACTACAGAAGTGACATGGAGAAAACATCGAGATAGTAGAGCAGTGATGGACTGAGATGGACTGAGCTGTGATATATGTATATATATATATATATATATATATATATATATATATATATATCCTTGCAAACTCTATTTATATTAACTCTGTATGATATTTTCAAAATATGTATATATATTTGTATATGTATGTGCTATATATAAAATTTTCTATATACAGTATACAAATTTTCTTTTTACTTCATAGTAAACATATAATGTATCCGTAAACCTCAAACACCTCAAACACCTCAAACAAATTTTTTTTTAATATACAGTCGTGGCCAAAAGTTTTGAGAATTACATAAATATTAGTTTTCAAAAAGTTTGCTGCTAAACTGCTTTTAGATCTTTGTTTCAGTTGTTTCTGTGATGTACTGAAATATAATTACAAGCACTTCATACGTTTCAAAGGCTTTTATCAAAAATTACATGACATTTATGCAAAGAGTCAGTATTTGCAGTGTTAGCCCTTCTTTTTCAGGACCTCTGCAATTCGACTGGACATGCTCTCAATCAACTTCTGGGCCAAATCCTGACTGATAGCAACCCATTCTTTCATAATCACTTCTTGGAGTTTGTCAGAATTAGTGGGTTTTTGTTTGTCGACCCGCCTCTTGAGGATTGACCACAAGTTCTCAATGGGATTAAGATCTGGGGAGTTTCCAGGCCATGGACCCAAAATTTCAACATTCTGGTCCCCGAGCCACTTAGTTATCACTTTTGCCTTATGGCACGGTGCTCCATCGTGCTGGAAAATGCATTGTTCTTCACCAAACTGTTGTTGGATTGTTGGAAGAAGTTGCTGTTGGAGGGTGTTTTGGTACCATTCTTTATTCATGGCTGTGTTTTTGGGCAGAATTGTGAGTGAGCCCACTCCCTTGGATGAGAAGCAACCCCACACATGAATGGTGTCAGGATGCTTTACTGTTGGCATGACACAGGACTGATGGTAGCGCTCACCTTTTCTTCTCCGGACAAGCCTTTTTCCAGATGCCCCAAACAATCGGAAAGGCACTTCTCTGAGAATATGACTTTGCCCCAGTCCTCAGCAGTCCATTCACTATACTTTCTGCAGAAGATCAATCTGTCCCTGATGTTTTTTTTGGAGAGAAGTGGCTTCTTTGCTGCCCTTCTTGACACCAGGCCATCTTCCAAAAGTCTTGGCCTCACTGTGCGTGCAGATGCGCTCACACCTGCCTGCTGCCATTCCTGAGCAAGCTCTGCACTGGTGGCACTCCGATCCCGCAGCTGAATCCTCTTTAGGAGACCATCCTGGCGCTTGCTGGACTTTCTTGGATGCCCTGAAGCCTTTTTGGCAAGAATTGAACCTCTTTCCTTGAAGTTCTTGATGATCCTATAAATTGTTGATTTAGGTGCAATCTTAGTAGCCACAATATCCTTGCCTGTGAAGCCATTTTTATGCAACGCAATGATGGCTGCACGCGTTTCTTTGCAGGTCACCATGGTTAACAATGGAAGAACAATGATTTCAAGCATCACCCTCCTTTTAACATGTCAAGTCTGCCATTCTAACCCAATCAGCCTGACATAATGATCTCAAGCCTTGTGCTCGTCAACATTCTCACCTGAGTTAACAAGAGGATTACTGAAATGATCTCAGCAGGTCCTTTAATGACAGCAATGAAATGCAGTGGCAGTGTTAATTTTGACACAAAATTTTAATTTAGTTTTAGTCTTAGTCTTTTGACTATAATTCTTTTTAGTTTTAGTCAAGTTTTAGTCATCTGATTTGTTTTAATTTTAGACTTATTTTAGTCGACTAAAATTGCTTGGTATTTTAGTCAACTAAAATAAGACTAAAATCAATAACAGATTTACTAGACAATTTTTTACAATTTTTTTTTAAGTTTGGTACAGGAAACAAACTTAACCAAAATATATAAAACACAAATTCAACTTTATGTCAACACAACTGTGTCTTTATTTCAATTCAAAAGCTTTTATGCAGCAACAAACACTGTCATGGTAATGTAAACAATAACTAGCTGCCAATTCACCATCAATAAAAGAAAAATAAAGTTAGGTCCAGGACCTTAAAGCTTACAGCTTAGCTGAACAATAAGTTCCAACATTTTTAGTTTCGAATCTAAAGTGCACTGAAGACACTTTCTTCTTGCTACCACAATGCTGGCAATTCAACCACAGAATACTAACACTTATTTACCTCTATTCATTTTCAAGAAAGCACTTCGTGCTAAAGTGACTTTTGCTCTGTTACGCTTTCCCCTGGTTAGGTCACCTGTGACACTGAAAACTCTCTCTGCAAAAGCTTGCGAAGCCGCCATTGCTAACAGATCTAATGCTAATGGTTTCAAGCTGTGATAAAATGTGTCACATTTCCCAAGCCAAAACTGGATTCCTGAATCACAAGTAATGGGCTGTGAGAGCTCCTCCTTATACTTGCTTAGTTGCTGCCTGATGCTACATGTGGATGACTTCGGTTTAGGCTTTGCACGGCATTTGGACAGAAATCTGAAGACTGGCTGCCTTGAGGAGGAGGATGGTGGTTCAGGGTCAGGCTCTGGTCCATTCAGTCCCTCCACATCATCATCAGGGTGAGTCTCTTGACTCTGAGTGCACTGGACCACATACCCCTCTGCCTGCTTAAAAAGTTCCTGAACACTGTCATCAGCCACATCAAGGAGAGTATCACACACAGTAGGGTTGAGAAAGAAAGCAGCGGCAACAAGTGGAGAGAACTTTTCATCTGATGAATCCAATACCCAGGCAAAGCACTGGTTTAAATTTACTTTCATTTTTCGTGCTAGAGTGGCAAAATCCCGATGATTTGTGTTTTCTTCAAAATCAGTAAGGTGGCTATGCAAATCTAAGAGGGCAGGGACGATCAGTGACATAGACATCGTGTCAATCTGCCACTCACTAGAAAGTAAGTTGTCCCACCCCATCTCGTTCACTATTTCGCAAAGCGGATCTTTAACTTTGAGGAGTCGTGCAATCATGTAATATGTACTTGACCAGCACGTGGGACAATCATTCACAACAATTAGGCCACACTTATACAAAATCTTCTGTGTTGCAACAGATGACTTGCGAAAGAGCTGCACAATTGATCGTGCTTTGTCAAGGATTCGCTTCACACTTGCCTCCTTGTTTAGCATGTGGACCACAAGCTGCAGCGTGTGAACCACACATGGCATCCTTTCCATATCCATCTCCATGTTTTGATAGCTACCAAAAAGAAAGTAAATACATATCAGGTAAATGAGGTAATACATTATCTTACTGTCAAATGAAATTATGAATAACAGTGGCTTACCGATGGTCTTCAGTCTCCTCCTCTGAATCACTTTCACCTCGGGGGTACTCCTCTTGATCATCTGAGCTAGCCTCTTCTTCTTCTTGAGTACGGTGTTTAAATGCTGCTACCATATTGCTACCATTGTCCGTTATTACAGTCAGAATTTTGTCATTCCTGCATGCACTTATCCACGCAGGCCTTAATTGACTGGGCAGTGTGTGGATGGGCAACTTGTTCAAGAGCGAGCAGGATGTGTTCTGGATTGTTTTGATCAACACAAAAAAAGCAACAACTTATGCCAAGGAATGATGCAGACAGTCCCTTTTTAGTCCATAGGTCAATTCCAATTGACACTTTACAAGCACCACACAGTCGTTTCTTAAACTTTGTCATTTCTTCCTCATAGTGTTTTTCAATCAGATTGTTTATCTTTGTTTTCTTTGGCACTGTCAGCTTCTTATCAAATGCTTCTATCATGAGAATAAAGTCCTCATCTTCTACTGTAGTCAGTGGTAACCCTGAACGTCCAATCCATTTTGCTATAGCCTCCTCTTTTACTTGCTGTTCTCTGGCATTGCTTTTGTACTTTGTAGTACCTAACAGTGCTTCTGCAATGTTTTGATTGGACATTTTTGCCTTTTTTGCGCTTGGTTCACCGCCTTCATCAGGAGACTTCTGTAGCTGTGACATAAAAAAGGAAAATAGTTTAAATATGTTTATATTATTTATTCATTGCAAATACTTTATTTGTGCAAGCAGTAAATATTAAAGCACTAAACGCACATAAAAGCGTGAAAAAAGTAAATATTTAATAAGTTGGCAGCTAGGTGGATAAAAAAAATAACAAGATTTTATAAGGTATTCATTTGTCTAGCAATATTGTATGTTTTAAATACCACAATATTGCTAGATTAGTATGTATAATGATAGGATGTGAACAGTCACGTTTCACACGACTAATCTAGAAATATTTGTGATATTGTCAACAAGTAGAACATTATAAAATATACTAAATATTAGTATTAATCAAATGTATATAGCATAATATTACGTATTAGTATGGTGCTCTTCTAACTAGAAGGGGCTATTTTACAGTACTTTTCAGTTCGTAATATTTAATGCTACAACATCTACACACTACAGTCTTCCAATTTTGCTTAGCTCAATAAACAAAAGAACATCGTTGTGAATTTACCTTTGAGAAAATATCCAGGTAGCTCGTCTGTAAATGTCTTTTCAAATTGGTTGTGTTCTTGCCACGAATGATGGCTCCGCATGCCTTACACTGTGTTTTGTTTTGTTCGTCGTCAAACGTGAAGTGAGCCCACAAGTCTCCCCTTCTTTTTCTCCCAGCTGTGGACCTTTTGTCGCTCTTTAAGACATCGCCTCTTCGAATGCCGTCTTCCCGGGAGCTCAGTCAAATAAGTCAGTCTCTGATTGGTTCTCTTCACTCATGCAGTTTCGCCTGTTCCGTTTTGCCGATTGGTTCTTTTGTTCATCTCTCCCGTCTGCTTATTGGATTTTCATCACAGTCTGTTTTCGTCTCGTCCTTTATTCGTTGACGATAATGTCAATCAATTTAGTCATAGTTTTAGTCTCCATCAGTGACTTCTTTTCTAGTTTTCGTTTCGTTTTCGTCCGCAAAAAAATATTCGTGACGAAAATAATGACGAAAATATTTAGTCAACGAAATTAACACTGTGCAGTGGAAAGGTTTTTTGGGATTAAGTTCATTTTCATGGCAAAGAAGGACTATGCAATTCATCTGATCACTCTTCATAACATTCTGGAGTATATGCAAATTGCTATTATAAAAACTTAAGCAGCAACTTTTCCAATTTCCAATATTTATGTAATTCTCAAAACTTTTGGCCACGACTGTACACATTCATAACATTTTTTGACTCAAATGCATGTAATTTTTAAAATAATATAAAACATATGTATATATTTTCATAACCTTGAAAGAAATATTGATATTAAATGTCTAAGGTATTATTCTAAATATGTATATATTTATATTTATATATCGGTTTATTTTGTATAGGTAAGCACACACACACACACATATATATATATATATATATATATATATATATATATATATATATATATATATAAATAATATTAATATAAATAATAAATAATGTATTTATGAACCTCAAATGTATATATTTTTAAATAAATATTACTCAACTTGTGTAAATTGAAAAAAAAAACATAAAGTGTATTATTTATTTATTTTGAGAATTGTTTGCTAATTTTTAGACATTACAAAAAAAAATATATATATATATATATATATATATAGTTATGCATTTTTACTCATTGTGTCATATCTAATGCATTTATTGTAATCCGTTTCATCCAACATTTTTGGCCACTGTATCACATCTTGTGCTTTTTAATGCCTCAAAGCAGTCAAACTTTGATAAGCGAGCTTAGATATACCTTGTTCGCGTCTGTTGCACTTAGTATAGCTATTTTTCAATGCAAGAATGTGTTTTATGTAAGTTCACCCTAAGAGAGTCCAGCAATCAGGTTCAGGGCTTCCAGTAAAGAGCCGTTTTTCACAAGTTCAGGGCTTCAGAAGAATATAATTTGCATCTCTAGGTTTCCGATCCACAACCGTATGCATGTTCATACAGTTCCCAAACAAGTTCAGAAGTGGAGAGTTAACGAAAAAGGAAAAGATAAAACAAAAAGCAGCAGCGGTAACGCTATCCATTACAGCGCTATAATTATGCTAAGTGAGGCAGAACTGAATCAATATGGCAATTCATCAATTGCATTCCTAAACTATTTTGGTCTGGCTTATGTCATGCCACTGCTGATGGCGTCCTTCACTGGCGCAATATCTCGGGCCGCACGTCAAGGTTCCTCTCGTCCTAATCCACTTTCCCGAGACGTCCATTATTCCACGGCGCTCTGCTGTAATGTTAATCATGCTTTGGTTAATTGATCCGCCGTCACTGCTGGAATTGCCGTGGTTGAGTGATTCCTTGAGCATCTTAACAGAACAACAGGCATTATAAATGAGACTCGGTGCTCCAGGTCTGGGCAGAGGTCCACACACACACACACACACACACATGCGTACACCACTGCAGTGCATCAGCCGCTTGCATTGCTGTAAAACAGACTGTAATATGAAACGTTATATAGCTTGTGTTGTGAATTCTGTGTAATGGCAGTCAAGCAAACATGTACTGTCCAGTGGTGCCTTGTAATGTGAACTGTGGAAAAATTCCTTGTTTATGCAAACTACTTTTCATTCTGCCATCTGCACAAGTCTTCAAAAGATGCTTTTTGGCACCAGACAGTAGTTCGGCTTCATTGTTGAGGTTATCAAGAAATTATAATATTGTAGAGAAGTTTATTTTAATGTTTTATTTATTACGACTTATTTTAATGTAATATTTGAAAATGATTAGCAATTTGTCATCCAAGAAATATGTATTTTAATTTTTTTAAAGAAGTCTCTTATGCTCACCAAGGCTGCATTTATTTGTTCAAAAATAAAAGTAAAAACAGTAAAATTGTGAAATTTTATTTTTTTTAATTTAAGGGAACTGTTTTCTGTTTGAATTTATTTTAAAATGTAATTTATTCCTGTGATGCAAAGCATCATTACTCCAGTCTTCAGTGTCGCATGATGCTGAAACCATTTGTTTTATGACTAGGAAGTTAAAAAGATCAGCATTTATTTGTAATAGATCTTTTATATTATAATAAATCTTTTGTAACATTATATATGTCTTTATTGTCACTTATAGTATTAACTATCATTTTTAGTATTTTTGTGTTTGGATTTTAAACTAATATTAATTATATATTTTTGCATTTTTATATATTGTGTGTGTGTGTGTGTAATATAAGAATTACAAAATTGTACATCTTGCACACAATAAAAAAAAATCATACTTTTTCACATTTTTAGACATCTTTTTGAGAACATACACTTCCTACATGCATGCAGATTATATTTCAGAAAATTTTGCTTAGATTGTACGTATTGTATTGTTTTGCAATATGATATTTTGACTTTGTATTCAATCAGTTTTATTGTTTGTGGAACCACAGACCATAACATTAGGCATCGTCTCTCAGTTTGTATCTTATTAATCTCAGTTTTTCCCATTTCATATTTTGTTTGCCATAAAAAAAATGGCGAATTATGGATTTGGCCACCATGGTGGCTAAATCCTGAGTAGCCTATTGTTCGACAAAGTGTGGCATGGGGGGATGGCAGGTGCTCAAATAAAGAGAGGGCACTTTTAAAATGGTTGCCAGAGCTTTTAAGATGGCTGCCAGGGTGTGAAGTATTAAGTGGAGTGAGGGTGTATTAGAGATAAATGGTAACATCTGCAACTCTGCGTTATTAATGAATCTCCCAAAAGTAATGGTTATACGCGCCTGCGTGTGGGATCGGACTTTTGTTTTGTTTTTACCATCCTTTTTTTCAAATCAGGATGCTGTTGAACTTGGCAGTATAGTTCTTGGCAACGGCGTTTTCTGTGTCATCCAACAATAGGAGCAGCTAACGTGATTCTCTCAGTATTGCTGTGCCTGGCAGGACGGTTTAGCAGTTATGGTTGGGATAAGCTTGTGTGGCAGAGAAAAAAAAAAGGAGAGCCAACAAGATGCTTTTAAATGGGGATTTTGGCACGTTTTCCCGGCCTTTTGTTTACAATTACATTTGTAATTATTAGAACTATTGTGTTTGAATAGTCTGAGGTACAATTGCGACAAACAGACGAGTTTCTCACCTGACAGGCCCGATTGTTTGGTCCTGTGTTCCTGTCGAGAAGCGACTGCCTTAAAATGGTGGCACACTAATCGGCACAAAATGGAGGTGGAGGGGAGGAGCGACTGTGTGGGAGCAGAGCGTGATGGCGTTATATTTCCACTCGTAGGGTGAAAATGAAATTCAACATCCTACGTGAAATTGTCAGTGTGTCTTGATGGGAGTTGGACGCTGTTTCGGTTTCTTGTCCTTCAGCCACGATTGAGACAGCACATGATGGTTTTGTTTTTAGACGGCTGCTCTTATCTGTTTTTCACGCTGTCCCTGTTCTTCTACCCATTTCACTGTTAGTTTAAGGGCCTGGAAGGGTTGAAATGACAACCTAGAGCTTTGGCTGGCATCTTCATGAATGCCTCGGGCGTACGCCAGGGACTTGGACCGAGTCGCTGTTCACAACTGAGCATTTGTCCAAAGGCTTTTCCTTCCCCAGCCTCTCGAAACGATCGCGTTTGAATTCTAATTCACGACAGCATTAATATAAATGTCTCTGCTTCCCACGTCTAGACGATATAGAGCTCGTGTCAGGGCTTTGAACGGAGTGCCTTGTTTGTGGGCTGTGGAGAGATTGTTTATGCAACACTTACTGTGCGTGAAAAATGGACACAGGTGATTTACGTGAAATTTAGAAAGTGCACAGGAAGATTGTAGCCCCCGAAGAATCAACCGGTTACATTTTTAAATTAGTTTTTATCATCTCCATTCATCGGGTGAATTAAATCAAATCAATATAAATTGAAAAATCAATAAGAAAAAAAAAAAACTTTATTTGTCTTTATATTATGTAGGCTGGCTGTTAGTCCTTTAACTAATAGACCAGCAAGAAATATATGATGAATATAACATATAACAAAAAAAAAACAAATATATATATATATATATATATATATATATATATATATATATATATATATATATATATATATATATATATATATATATATATAATGAAAGCATTAATTCTTAATCCAGCATAACTCCTGTTTTTTATTTTTATTATTTTCCTCAAATGTTTTGGTCTTTTTTTTTTTTGCATTTTGATGTGTGGGTGGTCACTTTTTCTAGCGGCCAGGCTCTCCTCAGTGAGAAGCGGCTGGAGAAAAGTGTGTTTCAGGGGAAGTTGCGGGCTGGGTAGTGCATCCCTGGCGGTGTACGCTTCAGCCTTGGCAAGTGTCTTCCAGTTCGTGCCAAACTCGGGCTATGGCCAGCCACTCTCTAAGGAAGAGAGCGAGCAGAGAGCGAGAGAGGGGAAGACAACGAAAGGAGAGGGAGTGAAAAAGTTGGCTGCCAAATTGAATCACCCCATCTTTTTTTCTGCAAACGTCCTACTGCCAAGATCATGGAGACTTTCTATTTTCACTCATTCTGAGAGAGAAGGGAAGCGGGGGGTTTGAGACGAGGCTTCTCTGCCCACAGCATTGTAGTTGGTATCAGTGGCCCGCCAAGCACACCCTCCTGTGCCATGAATGGTGTAAATGTCTCCCGCCAGTTATTGATGTTCTCTGGATTTACTTACGGTCATGTTTATGGGTAAAGTTGACAGTTTGTGGCACTGTGCTGAAACAACTGAGGAACCCATTTTGTGGATTTTAGTCCATGTCTGGTAGATTTTAAGCCATATCTATGTTGGTCCTGAAACAATTAAAGATCTAACTTTGGACCAAAGTATTGATGACTCATCTTGTACTATGCAAATTATGTCCAGTCAGATTCCTCCTAAAATAATAATGTCTTCTCACTCTAAATTACCCCCCAAATGCTCCCCGGGCGCCGCAGCATAAATGGCTGCCCACTGCTCCGGGTGTGTGTGTGTGTTCACTGCTGTGTGTGTGTGCACTTTGGATGGGTTAAATGCAGAGCACGAATTCTGAGTATGGGTCACCATACTTGGCTGTATGTCACTTTTTCACTTTCACAAAGCATTGTTTGTGATTACATTCCTTCTTAGTACAAGCTGTCAAGAGTTTGTGTCAAAAAACATTTTGATTTAGCCCGCCTCAACTTATTATTGAAGTACATCGAAAAGGTTCCCTTTAAAAACTTACCTTAATGAACCGAAAATGTTCATTATTTTCTATATTAAAGTTAGCATTTTGTGAATTTGAAAACCTGTTTGTGTAACTCCTTTATTTAATGAGTAATGTATGTCAAAAAAAGTCTCATCTTACACCTCACTGTCAGCATGACGATAGTGCAAGCATTGACACCTCTGTAGTCAGTTGGAGACAGACTACCTAGCTACAGGCGGTGGTTGTTGTGGAGACAGGTGTGTCGGTGATCCTGACAGCAATAAACACCCACAAAGTCCGTTGCACGTTTGCAGCTGGAGCCTGTCTGCTGGGCTCTTGGAGAGCGTTGAATTACAACACGCATGTACATACACACATAGGCACCCGTGCCACAAAATGAGAGTCTCATGGTACTCATTGAGATTAGATCTCTGGCAAATGACAATCAAACTGACAACACTTTTTTTCTGATTCATTCCCGCATCCTCAAACACCAGGAAATCAAGCCTGACAGAGGTCAAACGCAAACATTCTTCTCTCCTTACAGCACACATAGGCTTAGAGTCAGGAATAACAATGCCAGTAATACCTATTGTGTTGTTCTCCTGGACCCCAGGGCCTACATGGAGAGCCCGGTTCTTTTTTTTTCAGACTATATTTGTCGAAAGATCCCCCTGTCAGAACAAGGACAAACTCCTCTACCTGTGCCATCATGTGCGTTCAACTAGGGCAAGCAAGAGACGCTCTGAAGACAAAGACAGGATATGTCTGGAGCTTGCAGATGTAGGCATCACAACAATATGGGTTTTTGTTTGGAGTAGCGTATGCTACTTTTGGCCCAACTGTTTCGAAAGGTCAAATTTTTGCCTAATCACTACATTCTGGTATTTTCAATATCACTGTCAAAGTCTAATGTTTGTTGGTTTGGTTTTTGTTCTTTTCTTGTTTGGTGTTGCGGATATTCCCCTTTCCTCATACTCCCTTTGAGGAATCCGTGCTCACACAGACACTTGACCCATTCGCGATCTTTCTATTTCTCCACATCAGGGCTACAGTAGGTCGCAATACACATTAGATCCCTGACAGCTTCGACTTCTCTCTCACAGTCTGGCTATTTAGAGAGGGAAAGAGGGAAAGAGAACTGCAGAGAGTAAATTGAAAGTGGCCCCAGGGCTGTATATTTCACCATATCCCAGGGCAATTCTGGGATTCTGATTCTCTCTGGCTCTCCCTTCCTGGGAAAAAGCCAAGAACTTTTTCTCCTCCTCCTCCTCCTCCTCCTCCTCCTCCTCCTCCTCCTCCTCCTCCTCCTCATCCTCTGCTTGACTTTCCTGCCTTTTCCTAGAAACTGTAGTTCATATCAGGGGAGTCGAGAAGCACAGCTCTCAGGAAACAAGAAAGGGTTTGCTTACAGGCCAGGGGAATACATCTTTTCCCATAGAGGAGCTGCTAGCATTGAGGACGGTCCACTTTTTCCTTCGCTCCCTCTGGAACATTTCGACCAGCCAGGGACGATGGAGAGACTAAGGTTATGTTCCAGTGGCTTGCGTAGTGTAGAAAGTATCAATGTTCGGTCCAAAGGGCACTGCAACATAGGGAATAGGTTGACATTGAAATATCACAGGAAGTGAAAAAGTAAATTTACCCACTAGTCATTGCGTACCAACTCCATACTACACAAAGTTTGGCTAAAATAAATGCAGAGATGAAAAGTTGCATATAATTCATCTCAAGTTTGGTTTCTAAAGTTTTTTGTTGTGTTGGGGAAAGTTACTTTTTAAAGTAATGCATTACAATATTGTGTTACTCTATGAAAAAGTAATTGTGTTAGTTACTTTTTCTGAAAAGTAATGCATTACTTTTTTGTTACTTTTTGTCACCTAAGCTGGGCTTATTAATTTTATTAACAAAAAACCCAAAAGTTATATTTTTAGCAACTGTAAAGGCCCTTTTACACCAAAAGTAAAATGAATAAGACTCAAGCCTAAAGGAAGTTCCTCTGCACTCAACAAAGGGACAGGAGAGCTGTCAGTGAATAAATGGGAAAATCAATTAACTTGCGTTACTTATTTGAAAAAGTATCTTAGATATTTTCTTGTAAATGTAAAATAAATGCTGTACTTCACTAGTTACTTGAAAAAAGTAATCTGATTACGTAACTCATGTTTCTTGTAATGCGCTATCCCCAATACTGTTTTGTCAAAAGCGTATTATATAAATTAACAATAGTTCTTCTTTTGTTAGACATGATAAAGTTTAGATAAAGATAACTTAACCTGATATAAATGAACTCAATTATTTGTCATTGCAAAATTCACTACAGTCTTCATCACTAAATTTTACTTGTGCATGCTGTGTATTTTCATGCTTGCACTGTTAGATTAGCAACATGTTAAAGTTTGGTTAAAATAATTCCAGTGAAAATGAATAGTTCGTAATTCATTTCAAATGTGTTTTCTACAGTTTTTCACAATTATAAAGTTTATGACAGATCAGCAGTTCTGCATTGTTAGCTTAGCAACATGCTAAAAGCTGACATAATTCATCTGAAGTTTTTTTTTTTTTTTTGTATGAAACATACAATGCTACCTGATATAAATTAACCAAAATCTTTTAGGCCTATGGTCATTTATCACAAAATTTAGGACAATTTTAGCCCTAATTTATGCTTGCCCTGTATTTTATGCTTAGCATCATGCTAACAGTGCACTTGCACTTTTGAGTACCTATAAACTTTACAAATTGCCCATTTACTGTACAGGGTCACGTTTCAGTTAGGATTTTGCATACATAGACAGCAAGACAGGTTTTGAACCATGCTGTTGACTGTTCTGTGTTAAATTTTCATTACTCCACACTCCATCTTGCATTAGCTAATAATGATATCTTGTTCCCAGTGCCTCTGCCAGTCCAGGGGGAACAAGGATTCAAATAAATCAGGAATGTCCCGCTTTTGTGTCTTGGTAACGGTAGCTTGGCAATTCAGACAGCTTGTCTTACACCACTAGCACAAGAGCTGATTTACAAGTTCAAGTAGGGAAACCTGGCATTCCTTTACTTTGCTAGCATTTATTGATAGCTTTCTCTTATAGTCTGGTTTGGCTTTATATTTGCTGGGGGGAATAACTCAAGTCACACTGACTAAAGAATAAATGAGACTCGGGTAGTTTTATTACTTTTTGCCGGATTGCAGTTGGTTTACTGTACCACAATGATCCCATAATGTAATCGCTGGGAGACCGCAAAGTGGATTCTGCTCATTTTTACACACCCTGCTCTGGTGTACAAGCTTGGCTGAAACACATCAAAGCTACTAGGGCTCCCTACCTTCTTTACTCAAAAGTTACTGAAGAATGAAAGAAAACACACCAGTATTACTATTCAAAATCCAGACAGGATCTGTAAACACGGCCTGTAACACTATCCTCTCCCGTCTCGCTTCCCGGTCCTCCGAAAACAGCAGTATAAACAAGCGACGCTCCACGAGAGAAGAAAAACAGCACAAGCCTCCACAACAGGCTGATCTATAGAGGAGAAGCAGAAGGGTCCTGTCTAAACACTGCCTCTTATTAAATACGGTGTGACGTAAAAGCGCAGGGGGAGAGGTCAGGGTTACTCAAACAGTGAACACGGGCAGCAGCCTGACGGAAACAGACGTCTTTCTCCACTTCCCCATGCAGAAGAACCTCTCTTGACCTCTCTTGATATGAAATGGTGATAAAGTGTGTGTGTGTAAATGTACACTAGCATTCAAATGTTTAGGATCGGTAAGATTTTAAGGATGCATTAAATTAATCAAAAATGACTTTTATAAAGACATTTATAATGTTACAAATAAATTAAGTTTTTTTACATTTACGCATTAAAGAATCAAATCATAGGTTCCACAAATATATGAAGCAGCACAACTGTTTTCAACATTTACTGTATATGTTTTTTTGAGCAGCAAATCACATTTTAAAATGATTTCTGAAGGATCATGTGACATGCTGAAAATTCAGCTTTGCCGTCATAGGAATACATCACATTTTAAAATATATTAAAATAGAAAATAGTTATTTTAAATCGTAAAAAGGTTTCAGAATGTTACTGTTTTTACTGTAAAATAAATGCAGCTTTGGTCTTCTGACACAAAAAATATTTTCTTGTGTCATTTTCCTTTATTATAATCCATTGTGCTTTAAATGGCTTTCTAATTCAAGTGAAACAGTAAATAAATTTTATTAGGCAAAAATTAACAAAACAAAAAAGTCAAACATTTAACCAAAATATTTTTTTGTATTAACCTTTTTTTTTTAAAAGCTTTAAATGTTCTTCTTTTTTTTACGCATATTCCACTTGATTTACTCTTCCTGCCTTGCCTTTATTCCCTTTTCTCTCACGTCGCTCACAATTTCAGGTTTCATCAGCATGCTTCCCATATGTGACTCATTGCAGTTCCCAGAAATTATTTCTTTTTTTTTTTCTCCCCCATGTCTTTTTTATGTAATGTGCATCATGGCCCAAATATGCTGCTCTCCAAAAAATAAAACATATTTGTGTTGCTGTAGCCATCTTTCTAAAACACGTTCCTTCTGAGTTCCTCGACTAGTCCAGATAGTCTTGAGTGTGACCACGCAGGAATCCGGCACCCACCATCTCATAATGTCTATGGTGGCCCAAAAGGGAAAAAAAATCTGGGGGACGATACTTGTGGAAACAATGCTCCAATCCCTGGAGCCTCACCTTCCATTGATACTCCAGAAAGGCCCGTTTGTATTTCTAAATTAAGTTTCTGCCTCCTTTTATGGGCCTTCGTGTTCTTGAGCCCACTGTGTAAAGGGCCTTTTGAAAGCAGGGTTTTAACACACAATTGGATTACAGCAAAGCACTTGGTGAGAAAGCGGCGGGTTGGGACGAGCAGACCTGCAAGAAGTACAGATGGTTTAGTGCATGCATAATGAAACAGACCAGGCGGTGTGTGTGTGTGAGTGTATGCACTCGCCCCCCTAAAGCCCTTGGCCTGGCCTGGGAGGCAGTCGGAGTCAGAGGCAGGCCAGGGGGTATAACGCTCCTACCCAACCTGCCCGCCGCTGCAAGCCGGTCCTAATGATTTAATTAGGGAATCACCTCTCCGACTAATTCAGCCACATTCCTTTCGGTGAAGCAACCTGAGCCTGTCTCAATTATCCCAGGCTTGTTACCAAATGCTAAATGACGTCTTTTTATCTCTGCATCCCTTTTCGATTGTTCCATAATGAATTCCATTGTGGAATCAAGGCGGAATAACACATTGACTGAGTCACTCCAGTTTGCTTTTCTTCTCCCACACCCGAGCGGCGTCCCCATCTTTTTGATGGTGTGAGAACAAAATTAAAGATACGCAGGAACCATCTCTCTTCTGTCTTTCAATCGGCGGCCCATAGAGTGGCTTGTTATGCTCTTGTATAGAGGATTTAGGCCTGGTGAATGGGCCTGTTTGTGCACGGTATTTAGTTGTTTGTTGTTTAGTGTCTTTTTTTGTTGTTTATTTCGGGTGGGAGTTTTTTTTTGTTTGTTTCCCCCCTCGCTCTCCGAGGGCCCTCGACAGGGGGTAAATGCAGATGTGACACACGGAGTCTGGGTCTCACGCCTCATTTGCATATTTAATTAGCAATGGGCACTGTGTGAGAGAGCACTTGGTCCGCGAAGGGCAACTGTGAGAGTGTGTGAAAGTCCCCGCACACACGCACCCACCCAGCACCCGGTTTCCCAGCCCCTTTCGTTGCGCTTTCACATATCTCTGGGCTGTTGCTGGGGTGGGGGGTGTTGCTGTGTGTGTGTGTTTTTGTTTTTTGTTTTTTTTCGTCCCACTCTTCAGATAGCCTTTGTTTTAAACTGTTGATGCAGACGTTACCGCTGAGCTGAATGCAAACAAGGCCCTAAATTGTTTACTTTGTCTAGGAGCAGATGAAGGGGCTGGCCAAACTTTATTTATTAATTTTTTATTTTTTGAATTTTTTGTTGTGTCAGGGGTCTGGTTTTTGCTTTGTTCTTCTTTTATCAAAAATTACTTTCTGAGATTTATCGTTAACTGAGATTTTAATCATTTTGTATGCTAATTATAGCACAGTTTAGCCTATTAGTTACATTTGTGTTCCAAAGTGTTGTTTTAACTCGATATGCACCGGCCAATAATCGGTATCGGCCGATAAAAGCAATTTATTTAATTATCGGCCATTGGTGGATTGTTCATGGCCGATTCTATTCTGTCATTCAAAAGGCGGCAGAAAAACGTATCAGACTGCAACTCGTACTGTGTGTGAAGAAAATCTCTCTGTTGAATTTAGGGCTGTCAAAATTAATGTGACAACATTAACAGTTAAAAATAGCGACATTAAAGCAAGCTCTGTTTGACTTGACCATAGTTCAAGTCAAGGTTGCCAGATCGGCACTTTTTCTCTACACCAAACATTTGTAACGTGCCTCCCATCCAATAATCGCAAAAAGTGTGCTTGTGCTTTCTTACTTCTGAAAATAAACAAAGTCTCAGCTTTCAAATCCTGTATATTCTACCACAAATGTAAACAATGAATGCCTTTGTGATGCTTTTAAATGACTTAACAGATCGCTGTAGCACCTTAGTTCAAGCAGCAGTGTGAAGCGAGTAATTATTGTGCAGTTAAGCCTATTCATTACATTTGTGCCCCAAAATGATTTTCCCAAAAACTAAAGTGGAAAAAGTCTAAAAATTGTTTTTTTCCTCTGTCATTTACTGTAAAATTAACTGAAATTTTGAGTATTTTTGTACACAAATATTTCTGACATTTAGCCTCTTAGTTACAGTTGTGTCCAAAAGTGATGTTTTAGCATATTTTTGGGCAAAACAATTAAGAGGAAAAAGTAATAAATCCTTTTTCTTCTTGTACCAAAAATAGTTTTTCTGTGAATTAACTTAAACCGAAATTTGAAGCATTTTATAAACAAATTTGAAGTTTTTTTTTTCCAGAGTGATATTTTTAACGTGTGTTTTGCCAAAAAATGTAGTGTAAAAAGACATTAATCAGATTCCGATCCCAAATTCGCCAGCTATTTTTTTTTTGTGCTTGTTAGCGTGACATACTGTAGGTAATATTTCTCCCAGCACAACTATTTTATCTCCAGTGAGAAATCAATACTCACCCCAGTGCCTAAATCAACTTAAAGAGTGTTTCTTTGCCATTTTTGGCTGTCATAGAAGAGTTAAAGGATCCCGGGTGAATCTTTGCGAAAGTTACAGCACGAATCATTGCTATCGAAGCTAATGGCACCGTTAAAGAGCACTTCTTGGGAGAAATCGGAGCCCATCAAATTTATAGGGCCTTTTTTATGCAGTACACCCAAGTCTGAAGGCTTTCTCTCTCTAGACTTATTTCCATAAGTGCCTCGGCTGCAAATAGCACACTCAGTGTGAATTCACAGCCCAGACCCCACTGTTGGTCTGACCTACCAAGCCGTGTGCCAAAAGGACATTGGCTAGAGTACAGTCAGACCTTCTATTCCAATAATTTCCCTTTGCATCTGAATGCTCTTACAGTTAGGTCTGTCAGTTGATTTACTGTATATAATCACATAATTCACTTAAATTTTATTTTGTATATTGTATTTATTTACACTTTATTGTAATTCTATATCTTAAAATATAAAATGTAGTTTACCAAATTTATTTATTTCTTTAATAAACCACATTTATTAATAAGTTAATTGCATCTGCAGTTGTTTAAAACGTAGAAAGACAGGGAGTATTTTTACAATGCATGCTGTTGTCTGTCAGCCTATACTGTGGCAGCAGTCAGCTCTATTGAATCGACAACACGGTGGCCTCATGTATACACACATCAGCGTAAGGTTTCACCTGCGCGACCAGAGCCGCTTGGCAGCCAGACTGCACGCTCAGCATGGTGATTCTTTGGTACTCTGGACTAGATGTTTTCTATCCGAATCTTTGGGCTGCAGAAACAGTTTTTGGGAGGCTGTCAGTGGCTTGATTTCAATGTGGTCTTGAAAAAAAATCTCACTTTCTATGTCTCTCTTTCTTTGTGTGCCTCTCTACAGAAACAGGGCAGTCTGAAAGTCCGAACCAGCCCAGTGAAAGTGACATCAAAGACCAGCCGGAAAATGGTGAGTGTTTCTACTCACATTTCCCAACATATCTAGAAATATGCATTTACAAGTCCAAAACATTATCCAGGTTGTTTGGAGCCTCTTGTTAGCATACTGTATATTTACTCCAGATGACCTTGGAGCTCATACATTCTTACAAATAAAGAAAATAAATGGAACCACGAGTCTTTCTTCCATTGCATTTGGTAGGCTCTTAAAAATATAGGTTCTTTATTGGAATTGATGGTAATTTGAGATGTTTTACCATCCATTAACCCTTTGTTGTTGTTGTATGTTCTTCACAGTGGTTTTAAGAAAGTTCTTTGGGAAACCAAAAATGATTCTTCTGTGGCATCACTTTTGGAACCTTTATGTTTAAGAGTGTAGAAACTTTCCATAGCACAAAAGGTTCACTGAAAGGTTCTTTGTGGAACCAAAAATGGTTCTACTATGGTATCACTTCTGAAACCTCATTTTTGATGAGTGTGTGGGTAGTACAGGTTTGAATCTGGCCTAGATTATTTTGTCCCCAAAGTATATCTAGTTGTTGTTAGCTAGTTCAGCTATAGTAAGAACAAGTTTGCAAATTTTTCACATTGTCGAAGCTCTAGAATTTGCTCTCTCCTCTGAGAAGTTTAGTGTAAGTGTGTTAGTAAAAGCCAGAGGTGGGTGATTACTCTTAAGAAGATCACGTCTGCAGAAACTTGTGTCGAAAAGTGGCATCTTTCCATCGCAGGAAAATTGTTTTAAATGAGCTCTTTTAAAACAAACACAGAGCAGCAATTCCGCTGATTTTGTGTGTGTTTACAAATTATTAGCGGACAATGAAACAGTACGCGTCGACTAATTTGCAGTTTGAAAAAACATAAACACAATGATTGAATGGCCTGTTGGCTTTAGTTTAAACAGAGAATGATGTCAAAAAGTCCCGCTTTATCCTCCCACAACCCCCCTGGAGCGCTGTTACGTATGCATCCCTCAACACTGCATTATAAAACATATTTTCCTCCTAACTTAAAGATTATTGCATATGTTCACGCGAAGCTTGAGCTATTATTTCCACGCCCTTGTGTGTGACACCAACATGGCCCTGTTTACTCAGATTAGAGGATACAGACAGATGAGCGCATTCCATCTCTCTCATCCTGCATGTAGCTGATATTATCTTTTCATCTCTCTCTCTCATGTTGAACTGAAGATCACCCCTGAGTTGTGCTGATATAGGCTGCACATAATCACTCAGCTAATGTCTTTTTTTCATATTTTCTCTCCCGTACAAACTTGCTCCATCTGGCATCTGTATCTGTCATCATGATCTTCGGATTATTTGATCTGAAGCGGTACAGGCCAGTCCCAATCCAGTCTGAGAACCCTGGTCTTGTTTCATCCTTTTTAATTCACAAAACTGGACTCAGCAGCATTTGACCCACTGGATCTAAAAACAATGTATGCGACTTTTATTGAAGACCTGAAACTTTACTTCACTGCCTCATAAAAGCATTTTTCTAAATTATAAAAGGAAAAATTAAACAGCATTTTTACTATGCTTTTTCATTAGATTAAATTTAATGTATGATAACTGTTGTGTGTAATATCTTTGCAATATATGTAAATATATCTATATATATCTATATCTATCTATCTATAGATAGATAGATAGATAGACAGATGTGTAAATATATTTATGTGCATATGTTATCATGTTTATTGCACTCATTTATAATATTTTAAATAATTTGAAAACTTAACATGTATGAATTCATAAATCACATATTTAAATATGTAATACATTTATTCATTTAAAAAACAATAATTTCATTTATAATTTTTTTAAAATTATTTAATAATAATGAAATTATTTAAACACAGACACTCACACACACACACACACACACACACATATATATATAGAGACTTATTTAATTATTATATTTTGTCTTCTGAAGCCAAAATTTATATTGTTCTTCATGTGCAAATCTCAAATCTAAGTATATCGTGTAATGAAGAATGACATTTAAGAGCTACATAAGAATGGAAAAGAGCAGTCAGGAAAAATATGATATATTTGCTTGCATGGAAGAAGGACAGTCATACGGGTTTGAGATAACATGCGGGTGAGTAAATGATGAGAGAATTTTTATTTAGAGTGAGCTAACCCTTCAAAGACCACTGACTTCTTTCACTGCCTGTTAAATACTGTCAGACGTAGCTTGAGGCTATCGCACAGTTCCACCTTTTCCCTGTCATCCCCTCTGTTTCTCCCTTATTTCTGTCTCCCTCTCATCCCCGATGCAGGAAAACATGATCAACTTTTATTTGTCCATGGTTTGTTTTTGCTGGTAGACCTTGACCCTTGTGCTCCATGCTACGTGCACTTTTACAGAGCGGGCTGCTGTCTTTCTGGGATGAGGCAGCTGTTGCACAATCCGCAGACTATTAGATAAGGCCAGAGGATATCCTCTTCTTTACAAGCCCAGGAGAGAGATAGGGGAGGTGGGAAACCCATAACACAGGGCACAAGAAAATGGCAGACTGTGAGAGACATTTGTTAAGAAGCTAGTAAAAATTGTTAAACAGTTCTTTACTGCCTCTTGAGAGGCTTGTTTATGGGTGGCTGTCAAATGTCAAGCAGTGGAGACTTCATCTAAGACTATTTGAAAAGAGATTTTTCAGGTTATTATGCTTTATACATGTTGTTGATGATGAAATGAATAACTGAGAGATATGAAAGTCGATAGAAAGACATATGAAAGACAATAAAAATCATATTAACTCTATTCTGGTATGTAAACACACACTTTTCACTATCCAATCATCAACATGCTCAGCCACTTAAACAACTTCTAGTCTCTGATGTCTGTCTTCATTCTGATACTTAATGAATACTTTTCACTAATCGATTCTTGGTGGATAAAATCAAGCGGCGCCCCCTTTTTTCTCATTGAATATCATGTTTTACTCATTCCTGATTTCTTAATACACATTCCTTATCAGTGCACATAATTCTGAAAAAAAACACTCTTTGTAATTCGCAATCAGAATTAAGTAACTTGCTCCACCCCTTCAACAACTTTCCGTCTCTGATGACATCACCAAGGCCAGTGGCAATTTGCATAAATGGCAATTTAGTTATTTGTTTTTGCCAACACTCATTCACGTCGCATAGCTCCATTCTGGTCCTAAACACACTTTTCACAGTCCAGTTATAAACTAATTGATTAAAAACAAGACCCTTTTTTAAATCTTGTTGTATATTAATTTTTACTAATTTAAAGAAGCAAAAAGGTCATTAAAATGTTGTTTAATAATGACCAAAGCACATAAAATATACACTTAAAGTCTTGATGTTGAATAAAAAGTTTGTTTTGTCAACTACCCAGATGCAGTATAGGTTTGCTTGTCCCGAGGCCCAGTGTAGTTCCACACAGCGCTCTTGTTGCTGTGCTGGAGGCTTGTTTAGGTCTCAGTGCTGCCGTGAAAGGCGAACCCTGGCTCCTCCCTACATGTGTGTGTGCGGCGCTACAGTGGACACAGCTGGGAGTGATTATCCATGTTGAGATATAGAAGCCCTGCCCCTGCCCCTTCCCTCGCCCCTGCCTCCCTATATGAGGCACTCATGGAAATGCCCTCAGTGAACTCCGGGTGCATATGCTCCCTATACTGGAATTCTAGTGACGAACGATCCTTAACTCGCCCGCTCTCTCCCTCCTCAGCTCCATTGCGTCATCCCTCTATTTTCCAAGTAATGGTGCGCCTCGCTTCTGCTCTGTATTATTGTTGTTTCACAGTATGTACAGCTGTGTGGAAACGTTGACTTTTTGTCTTAGTTGCTCTCAACCCTGTAGCCCACTGTCCTCATTGCTTTGTCATTTTGTAATCTACCTTAACTTCATGCCACATGCCCTCTAACATACTGTACGTCTGCCGTCCTTCTGATACCTCCCCAAACAAACTCTATTTCACTTCTTCTCAATCTCAGGGGCATCTGTGCAGGAATGCTCTCCAGGTCTGCAGTCTTTTAGCTCATGTCAGCACTTTCTCTTGCAATGAGCTGTAGATATTACCCCTCCCTCTGTCTCTCTCTCTCTCTCCTTCTCTTCTCTCGCTCTGTTTTTATTATTTATTATTCCACCCGTCCACATGCTATACGTCTCCTCATCCAGCCAGTCAAGACTAAACTCATTTCTATTGTTGGTTTCATAGCTGGTCAGCCACCGAGCAGTGCAGGAAGTCGTTTAATAGCTACAGCAGGATAAAGAACCTGTACGAGCATCGCAATGTCTTGTATATATAATATTTGAGATCCTTATGGTTTGCATTTATTTACATAACGCAAGTTATATTGAGTTTGATCATTTGCCATGTTCTTGTTGCCGTCTTTGAGGATGGAAGAAGTTTGAATAAAAACTAGCTTTTTTTTTTGCAGTAGAAATTATCAAGAACATTTGAAATTATTCAAAAATGAATATATATTAATATATACATGTTTTTTTTTATTTTATATGTTACACCAGTAGTTTCAGTTTCACTCTAAATAAATGTATTTAGACTTGCAGTTTATAAAAAAAAAAGTTGTTTATAATGAATAGTGCAATATTTTATATTTATACTTATTCCTTTTTTATACTTATATTTTTTATACTTATTTATTCCTGTTCTGAATAGCATATTTTTTTTGTAGAGTGAGGACAACTGAAATACATATTTAAAGTTTTGGTACATTTTTTGCTTTATTTACTAGTATTTTACATTATTATGTATTATGTAATAATAAAATGTGACCTATAACACTAATACAAATAATTTGGCTTTCTTAACAATGCCATTTGAGAACTTATTTTCTGTTATTTATTTATTTGTGTTTTATCTTACAGTTCTCACTTTTGCAACTACCACATTGATGTTGCAATCTATTAACTTCTAATCTAGTGCATACTGTATGGACCATATCATAAGCTTATGTCTAACTTGTGATGATCGCTGCCATATAATCAGTTTTCACACACTATATAAAATCAGATCATTATGGGATATGCAGTACACACTGACTGCATGTTTTGATTCTGTGGTGTCGAATGGTAGCAAGTTTAGGGTTGCCTGGTTGTCTGTGGTTGAATCTAAGGCTTATATGGGTTCTTCAAGCAGAGCAGCAGCCCGCAGGGTGTGTGGCAGGTCCTGGGTCAGCCGTAGTCAGCACAATGAACACAGTAATTTTGGTCTGTCTGTCTGCTGGAAGAGGCAACCGATTTTTCTCTGCCTCACAAAAAATGTGTTAGACCGCGTTTCCACCACATATCATATGTAAACACATATATAATCAGGCTTTCTTGAGCTTCCTATACAGCTGTTTGTTTATGTGTGTGCGCCACACCACAAAGTGCCTCTTCCCCACTGTACTGTAGACACTCATGGGACCAAATCCAGATGTGCTCTATCCTCAGTGTCCCTCTAAACACTCCCTATTCCCTTCCCCACCAGGACTTTGTGTGCATGTGTTGTGGACATAAACGTTGTCTATCCTCTGTATTTTGTCCTGTTCATTGCGATAAAATGTTTTCTTCTTTTTCTTTTTGTCTCCTAGGGCACCTTGGCTTCCAGGACAGTTTCATCACATCAGGTGTCTTCACCGTCTCTGAGCTTGTGCGAGTCTCACAGAGTAAGAACTCAACAACTCTACAACATCGCATGAGATATTAAGACTTGTTTTCATATAATGTGTTTTAAATATGAGTGTAGTTTTAGAAATCTGGGTCAATAACATGACATTAAATTCATATTTCAAAATCATATTTTAAAGTTTGTTTTTGTTTTTTACAACTTTTTAACTGAAAAAATTGAGGGTCCCGATCTTGGCATGATTTAGGGCTTGTTACACACTAGTATGCGAAGGCCAGCAGCAGAATAAAACTGCAAGGTCTCAAACACCCTAGTTCAAGCATCTTAAATCAGCCCAAAGGTAGGATGAGGCTAGTTATTAACCAGTGTGCTGGAGGAAATCTTCTCTGGTTTCTCAGCGCTGTTTTCAGAACAATGGGCTCAATCCACTATCCCTCCACTCATTAGAAATCGAAACACTAGCAAAATGCAGCAGTCAGCTGAAAGTGCTTCGGTGCAGTGCAGTTCAACAGTACTTGGACTCTTTAAAGTACAAGCTAAGTTTTTTTGTGCAGTCTTTTTAGACGGTGTCTCTTTTATGAGCTCAGATTATGTTTTCCGTAAATAAGCTGTACTTTTATTGCAGATGCGGCTTTTCAGATGTTAAATGTTTGGTGTTTAAATTTATTAATAAAGTGAAGATAGCGAGAAGGTGAGTATTTTCACAGTTTGAGGAAGCAATCGAGTCATTCTCAGATTGACAGAGTGATTAAGGCCGAACACAGAACAAGAAAAGTAGACTTTCCACCGAGGAGGCATGGAGCAAGAAGGAGGATGGGATGGGAGTAAAAAATGTGACCTTTAAAAATTGCAGACGTTCACGGTGGAGAGTGACAGAGCGCAGCGCGATCCATACGTGCCTGTCGATACCCGCTAACAATAGCCGATTCAAAGCGCCTGTCAGCACTCGCTGGAGCCTTCTGATCAAAGGTGCATTGATCACACGCTTTCGTGACCTAATCCTGGCCGAAGGAGAGGAGAAGAGGACTCATAAGGGCCCAGGCAAAGAGCCCACTGTGGTCTCAACTCGCAGTCTGTCTACAAAAACCCTCAAAGTGCCTGCCAATGCAAAGACAGTGTCTGGTGAGAACAAACATTTGGGTGCCACCACATTCTGGCATCTTGACAGCAGACGGGAGGAAGGAAGTGTATGGGTCAACGTGAGTCCAGCTTGAGGTGGTGCAAAAGGATGTGATGGATGCGGAAAATGATGAAAGGTATCAGAAGAGAGAGGAAGATAGGATATTAGATATTAAAACTCAGCCAGTACTGTGCTGCATCAGAACTCCTGGTGTATTATGGTAACAAGATTAAGGAATATGCATAATTGATCCAGCTCTGCGGAGAGATTGGCTTTTATCCTAACATCTGTGACACACTGAGAAGAAAATGCTGGGTGGCATATGCTGGATGTTCAGTTCAAATCAAAGTGTTCTGCTCTCTTCTCCCCATCATTCTCTTTATTCTTCTTAGTCGGCTGGGGGTTGCTGATGTTTGTCTAAAGAGCATTTTACTCTTGAGCCCCAAAGGAAGTTGAACAGGAAGAGGATTTTAGTGACACAGTGTATAGTGTACACTTTCTTTTAAAGTTGTCAACACAAACTTTGAATGTTGGCTTGTTTCAAAGTTTCGAAAAAAAGATTAAAATGCCTAGATAGATGCATAGATTTTACAAAATGCATTACCTTTGTTGGATATCTTTCAATTTTGTAAATAACCAATTCAAGTTTCTGTGGGACGTGGCCAATTCACTCAAATTCACACTCATAAATTGAAAGGTATTTAATTCTTCAATTCTGAATTTTGCAATAATCCACAACAGTAGTCCTTTCATCACCTCAGCGGGACATCTTAAAAACTCCTTCACCTCTTCGTCCACTCTCTGCGGAACGCCGGGACAGTTGACAGAGTCTCACCCTCCTTTGTCAGCCGCTTTCCTTCCTTAATGGGCAATATCATCTAAGAAGTTCAGCAGTCAGCAAAGCCCACAGTTAGCATAAGTCCTCTAACAGGATTGCTCCCTATGGAGTGACTGTGAATTAAAGTGCTGTATGCATGCACACTTATGACTTTGGTAGCTTCTTTTGGAAGGTACCGAGATGATGCTGTTGATTGAAATGTAGAGGGTCAGTGCACCAGATTAGAAGATGGGTAGAAGAGGGTAATCTGGTATACTGAAGTGGCGTATGAATTGCCCAGAGGAGTTCCAATGGAGCTTCTGTGTGGGAGCGTCTGGCAGATTTATTTAAGCGAACGCAGAAGGGGTTGAGTGCAGGGTCGTGCCTGTTCGGAAGATGAAAGGTCGTGATATTGAATGGACAATGGGCTGCCTTAGCTCTTCCCATACACTATGACCTTGGCTTTGTGCACCCATTACACAATTCAGTGGCAGCCCAATCGAATCTGCTTCTGTCGATCAATATTCTATTAAAGCACCACACAAAAAAGGAGAGGAAGCGAGCAAGAGAAAGAAGGAGGGGTTGTTGGTAGTGGGGGAGAGCGAAATGAAAGTCTCCATAAAGTTAGTCGCTGCAGCTACGTTTTTGTAAATGGAACTCCACATAATTGGCCAGTCGATACCAAGCTGGGGTAATTTCAGAGATTGGGTCCGCCTTTCCATATCCTCCTCCCTCCCCTGCTCCTCCTTCATCAGCTATTCCCTTCCAACTTCTCAAGTCTTGCAGTGTACGTATTCTTAAACGTTCCCAGGAACAGCCACTATCAGCTAGAGTTTGATTTTTCCTTACAGCTGGCCCCCATATGAAGTCGGACACTGTCACGCCACAGCTTGGCATGCCGTCAAGCTCAGCTGAGCAAGAGGACTTGTACGTGAGCCAGTTTTACTGTTGCTGCCGCCCACTCAGAGCCTCTCCAGAGGAGATTGCGAAGGCTGCAGGAGAGGATACGGGATTAGGATGAGGTTATTGTTATTAGGCCGCCTGCAAGAGCCTCTCAGAAATGTTGGCAAACAGCAAGGCAGCATGACCCAGGGGCAGGGACACCTGGAAATCCCTGGGTGATGGCTGGGCGCTGGCACGGACTATTTAGCCATATGACCGAACAGGGGGAGCGGATGAATTATGGAGTAGGAGAGGAGGTCGCTGTGGCAGAGACACTGCCGAGCAGCACCAGTGGGGATACGCCCACTAGTCTTGTCAGCACTGTGCCAACACTGGACCAAAGCCTGCGAGTGGGCAGTGCCATCTGCAGTGAAATGCACACATGGGGCTTAAATCTTGTCAATACTAGCATGCCACAAAATATCCTACATTTCTACTATAATAAAAATGGACAAAAATAAAGTTGTTCATTGGTATACTGTAAAAGTAGGGATGTGCCAAAATGATGAGAGTCATAGTTGGGTAGTTGGTAGATAGTTGGGTGAACTATCCCTTCAAATCGGACCAACAGAGTGTCAAATCAGCAACCTGCTGATTATCAGTCCTGTCCTTCACAGTGTCTTTACCAGGAGTAGTAATATGCTGAGTACAGGACTACATTGTCTTATATTTCTTGACCTTCTTCAACCGGACGCCGACCTGTAGACTTCACCAGCAAGGTTCCTCTTGAGCCTTTTCTTCTCATTTGGTTTGATGGGAAACTACGCAGTGAAGGTGTAAGGTCTAGCTCCATGTGAACCCTCTTCTCCAGACTGAGAACTCTGGACCTATGCTGTAGGTCTGTATCCACACAGGAGCTGATCTAGCAGAAAACCCCACCGAAGACCTGTCAAAGCTCAACAACTTCAGACCATATTCTAGATGAGATCCCATCACGCCATGGTCCTCTCGCTCAATAAAGCGATGAGGAGTAAGGGGGGTGGGGGGAAGACGGGGTGAACAGACGTCCAGGGTTTTGAAGTTGATTGCTGCTGCCTTTGTTGTCAAATGCTTCAATTTGAAAATCCGACCTGAACAAAAGCCAATTTTTTTCCTCTTGTCTTTTTCTCTTCCTCCTCCCCCTGCTCTTTTCAAATGAATAGCCTCCCCAGCTTTTGTAGATGCTATAGCACGTCCAGTGTTTGGGTGGAGGGGAGGAGTATGTCTGTGTGTGTGTATGTTAAGAGGGATTGTCAACCCTTGATACCAGGCTACACCAAAAAAAAAAAAAATACACCACATCCAGCAGACACTTTGGTCACTTCGGTCACTTTGCTGTCAGTCAACAAACTTCCTGTAACTTGCCAGCCTTCAGTCTAAAACCTGTTTGAAATACTTTTCCCTTGCTGTAAATGTTTAGAAGTTAAGGGATCGCTACCATATCAGTTATCAGTGGATATTTTACATTTTTTGCATTGTTGAACATAGAACGTTTTTTGTAAATTTTATATAGTTTTGGACAATACTTTTACATTTAGAATTCCTTTGCCATCATCTAACAAAGTTAAAAATAACCACATTAAATAATTCGTAACTTTTTGTCAACTTGTTTGGACAATTTTTTTTGTCCCCGATGCACAGCTAAGTAAATCCACTTGCTGCACTGCCATTCCTCTGCACTAAGTAAATAAGAATAAATTGAAACATTTTGCTAATGTACTTTGCGCCCAGCAGCTTGAAAGGTAAAGCAGTAAAGATCAGAGAGAGAGAGAGAACAGAAGGGAATGGAGAGAAGAGAAAGAAAGATCAATGCAGGCCTGATAGCCACAGGCTTCATTTGGAATCCTCCAAGCGAAAGCACTTGATAAAGCCTTTAAGAGGTAGAGACTGCGGATTACCTTTATGATTGATTTCCATTCCAGTCAGATAGACTGCAGTGTGGTCATTTTTCTACCCAAAATGCAGCAGGGCTGGCCGCTCTCGGCGTGAGGGCTCGTTTGTGTGGATGTGTGTGCGTGTCGAGGGCCGGCTGAGTTACTGCAGCCCGGTGCCCAGGTTAGCTCTCACACAAATTACTTCACATCTTACTATTAGCCATGCAAATGCAGCCGGCTTTACTGCTCGTCATAAATTACCCACGCTGCCACTTCTATTAGAGCGAAGGAACGCCCACCCCCCTCCAAAAAAAAAGTTAACATAAAGAGATGACTCAGAAATTATAGCACTTCCTTTCTCACTTCCTATGTGTCCAACTTTTTGCTGTTGGCTAGTGAAATTGCTCTCTCTCTCCCTCCCTTGGTCCAACTTGCCCCTTTAACCGTGTCCTCTTCCAATGTTAATTAGGCAGCCCATTACCGTGTCTATCACAGTCTTCCATGCTGTTGCCCCCCCCCCCCCTTCATACGTACATCTCTCTCTCTCTCTCTCTCTCTCCGCCTGGGCCCGGCCTATTAGGTATGCAGGACCAGGGCCGCTCTCTTACACATTCGTGCTGTCCTCATCAAAAAATAGTGGTCTCAGTCACCATGAATATAAAGAGGCATCACGGCTTTATGTACTGTATGACAAAGGCGTTTGATAGAGCACTGCTCACCGATGACCTACAGAGAGGGGCACGGGGGGATTAGCAGCTTGAGGCGACTCACTCAGGGAGGAAAGTTTTGTAACCAGCACAAGTGTTTCAGTAAGATAAGCAAATGTCAGTAAAGTTATTTATTTATTTATTTATTTATTTTTATGTGAAAATTTTGAATTTGCCACACCCAACAGGAAGTTGAATTTGAATGACAGGAAGAGGAAGAATTATACAGAAATGTAATTCATTAAATATGATGAAATAAATACAAATATATGAAAAAATAACTATCTATCTATCTATCTATCTATCTTTTTAGCTGAACTAACATGAAAATTTGTTACAATTTTATTGCTGTTTTATACGTAAAGAAGTAAACTTGTTACACAGCCGAAATGGCGAACGACTGAACCACCTCAAACTTTACTTTTACTTCAGACGTGGAAATGAAGATATACTGCATCAGAATGTGACGCTTAAGACTGTTTTTGTTCTCCGGGTTAATGATTGTTCTCTTTTTTGTGTGTGACAGCCCCCATCGCAGCAGGGACGGGGCCCAACTTCTCGTTGGCAGACCTGGACAGCTCTTCCTACTACAGTATGAGCCCTGGGGCCATGAGGCGCCCCCTACCCAGCACTTCTTCTAGCAGGTATGCACTCTCTCTCTCTCTCTGTCTTCCTCCTTCACTCTGAGTCTTAATTAATCAGCCGAGGCAGAGATTGATGTGTTGGCTGAGCATTCGAAGAGGCTGCAGGAGTCTGAGCTACACAAGCTTCCAGCATATGTGTGTCCACCTGGAAACTTCTCTCTCCGCCACCCGCTCAGCCTACAGGCCAGTCGCACACACATACTGCTCTAGATGTAAAACCGCACTACGTGGCATCCCTTGTGTGTGTGTGGACAGATGTTTGGATGTGTGTGTGTGTGCACAGCTGAAATGCAATGTATAAATGGCTACTGTGATTTCACTGATGGGGCAAATTTCGCTGTCAATTTTACATAACGCAGCATACCTAAAATCCACACACATACAAACATACATAAACATTTGTGCTAATATTTAACACATTTGAAAATACAAAAGTCATGTGTATGTTCATTTCCATTCAATACATTTGTTGAAAATGACAGAACACACTCATCAGCAAGGTATTTTTGGGCATCATGGGTACTTTTGATGCACAAAAATCTAGTTTAGAGCGTGAGCTGGCTAACTTTGGAGTCCATGTGTGTGCGATCAAATACAACTGTGTGTGTGTACATGTGTGCGTCTGCCCACATGCTTCAGTGGCCTCTTCAGCCAGGCCTGCCAAAGCAAACATCTGGAATAAGGACCCTGTGTGTGGCTGCATGCTAGAAACTAATTAACCGATTATGAGTGAAAAACACCAGTAGGCCTTACATTAACAAATAAATGTCAGAGCTCAGCTCACAGCAGATAACTCACACACACATGACCGCCAGCCTCCAATGACTCCTCACTTCTTGAATGTGTGTGTTTTGTAGAACGCGCGCGCGTGTGTGTGTGTGTGCGTGTGTGTGTGTCTGAATAAGCTTGCACGTCTTTGCTGTCCAACTTTTTGATTTGAATAAATATCTTTTAAAAAATGTACAGTCAATATGAAATAAAATTTTACTATTTAACTTGTTAAAATGTTTAATGATATAAAAAAAGTTTTTAATAATTTTATGTGAAACATAACTTCTCTGAAATAACTTTTCACACAAATATATATATATATATATATATATATATATATATATAAAATTAAGTATTTCAATAAATACATCTCAAAATATAAAATAAATTAATGAATACATTCAATAAATTAAGCAAAATGTCAATTATTTATTTCTATTTTGCATACTGCATTTTGTGTTATATTTTGATTTATTGACATGCTCATTTATTTTAATATATATTATTATTTAATTCATTAAAACGTTTTATCATATATATTTATCTTTTTAATAAAAGATGTTTTAGTATTGCACACTTTGTGTATTTAGTATTGTATTTATTGATATTTGTTCATTTATCTTCCTATGTTTTATGATTTAATTCATTAAAATAAATTTTAGCACGTTTTTAATGTTTAATAAAAAAAAATTTTTGTAGTATGGCAAACTTGCAATCTATGTTCATTTATTTTAACATATTTTATGATTGAATTTGTCAAAATACAATTTATCACATGTATATATTTAGTTTTTAGTGTAATACTTTGTCCTCCACAGTGTTGATGGAAAAATATTAATAAATGATATCATAACACACTTTTCATTAACCAATCAAATCCTAATGCGTATAATTAGTCCCAGCCCCTAAAATACATCACGGTAATACATTAAATGCTTTTTGAAAGTGGTTTAATGCTGCCTTTAGCATTTATCTGAATCCAAACTACAGTCCTCCACACTGGCTAACAAAACATGCTGGGAGAAAATCATACATTTGCAGAATGAAAGAATGTTCTTTTTTATCTCTCTTTTGTCACACAGTTCTGCAAAGCGTATCAAATGCATGGAGGATGAGGTGGACAGCCCGGGAGAGGAGTCCTACTACCCAGGTCAGGGACGCTCGCCCGGAAGCGTTAGCCAAGCCAGCAGCTGGCACGAAGTAGAGCCAGGTAAGCGTCCACCCTGAAAGGCAGCCTCCCCCGGCGCACACACACACATTCACACTCTCACACACTGTGGGGTTGCGGGTGGAGAGCGAGCGATCGGATCTGCTGTGTGTGTGTTTGTGCATCGTTGTGGGACGGAAACAGCTGTGCTGGGATTATTTCTCTTTCTTCTTCTTATGTTTTTTTGGGGGGGGTTCAGCATCTCTGACCCGTCTCTGGGTATGACATTTCGGAGATGGCACCCTCTAACTCAAATGGCACCTCATTTGTTTTCTTTTTGAAAGATTTACGCTGTCTGCCCCCCTCAGTCCATCTCAGAAGTTAACCAAAGATGGCCAGTCTCATTTAACTTCACATCCACGTGTCTACTAATAATGCTAATAATGGACGAAGGGTCCCGTATGTGTGTGGGTTTGAATGCTTATACGTGCTGGATTGTGTACGTGTGTCCTGTGAAGCTCGCCGCATTGCCACAGAGCAGAGGACTGTAAATCTGTCCCGCTCCAAAGCATCTTCAATCAAGTCTCGCGCGCCCTCGATATTAGAAATCGACGCCGCGGACTGGACAGAGATAGAGAGGAAACACACGTCATATATTACAGCCAGATCAGGACAGAGCTCGAGCAAGGGAATCAGATCATTATTAACAAAATCATTCAAGGAACCGAATGAATCTGATTCCAATCCCATTTAAAGATTCTAGTTTATTAAAGATTCTTGTAGTACTTCCAACAGGCATTTAGTACCAGTTCTCATGAAACAAACAAAAAAAAACAGACATGTGGATTGGGTTACAGACCTATTGAAAGAATAAAGTGTGATGAAAGTGAGGAACATGCAGAAAAGAAAACCTTATGAAGATGTCGCCTGCATAAGTGTGTGTGTGTAATCTGAGTGTGTGGTTGTCCGGAAGGTTCTGGACACATCATGTCTGACATGAATGGTTGAACTGCTGAGGTATTGCACATTTGCTTCTACACCTCTTATTCACCCTGCCTTTTTTGTTCTTTTGTCCCTCCTTGTTTCTTTCTCCTCCTTCCTTGTCTTTCAAAGCTGGATATAAACTGCGTGGCTCGCTAGCTAGTTCGTTCATCTCAAGACAAGGTAAAACTATATCAATATTGTCACCCTTCCACACCTCACCTTCCCTCCCCACCCAAAAAAACGGAGCTCGTCCATTGTGCCGTCTAGTTTTGTCATCATCGTTGTTGTTGTTTCGTATCTTATTTTTTGTTGTTTTATTCAGACGATTTTGCTTCCTGCCTTTCACCTGCCTTTCCTCCCACAAACACCTTTATCCCAAAAAAGGAACAGAAAAAGCCTGGAGGATGTTTGCCCACCTGAAACAACATGCACCCCCTGTCCCATGATATCCCTATGATTTTTGTGCATGATGTCATCCACATCCATCAATGGTGCATCTGGAAATGTTTGCATTAAAGTGACATGTCTTTGTGTTTTTGAGAATGCAGTGTTAGGAAAAACTTGGGGTAGTTATATTAGGGATGTGCAAAAGTATGCATTTTCTATTTGGATGGGAGTCGTGTATAATTGTATATATTATAAAATATTTTTTTAATGATTTAAATCTTTTTTTGGTAAATTTCTTTTAGTAAAATCATTCAATTATAATTATTTATTTTTTAGAATTTATTTATATGTATGTGTATATATATATATATATATATATATATATATATATATATATATATATATATATATATATATATATATATTCTTATATATTTCATATTTAATTATTATTATTTATTTTAATATAAGGTTTTTAATATGTAAAATATTTTGTAATACTTATATATTTAGATGTAATATTTGTATAATATATATATATATATATATATATATATATATATATATATATATATATTTGATTTTTATTCAATATTTTTGTCTTGTATATGTGCGTACTATATAAACTATTGATACCTTTAAATTTATTTTAATTATTTATTGATATATATTTTTAATGTATAAATATATATTTACATTTTAAATACCGGTAATGTTTTGTATTTTATACATATATCATTTCATATATTTTATATTATTTTAATTATGTTCTGTATTTATTTTTATACAAGTAAATAACTTCTAAATTCATCCACGTTAAATCAGTTGCACTTTATATTTACGATTAAAAAATCTGGATTAATTTACTTAATTTAACTCACTAACAGACTACTCTGTTATTGGATGATTAGTTGACAAGTCTACAATTCTGACACATCCCTAATATATTTAGGTGAATATATTAAGGTATTAAAAAGGCAACACAAACGGAGATACGATTTGACCTCCCGATCACTTGCTGGATCACATTTCTCGTCCAATCAGTGACATTCGTTAATTTTTCAGCCATGGTGTTGAACTACTGTGGCATCTCGAAGTCTTGTTATGCCTGCCATCTGTCTGATTTGTGTCCCTTTCCGTGAATCTCCCCCGAGTGTGCTGGATGTGTGTTTGTGTTTATGTATGTGTACGTGTGGGCCTCTGCTATCTTTATTGGATTGCGGAGACCTTCGCAATGTGTTTAAAATTAGCCAGCCTTTCTAAAGTATGTCTGTGGCAGCAGCGTGCTTGTCATTGCTCAGGTAGCGGGTGTCAGGTGGTAGTCCGTGGTAGGGGCTGTGGGGTGACGTCTACCTGTCGTTCTGCTCGCTGCACGTAGCCGAGTGTCCCACAGTCAAACTCCTATGACCTCTCCAAACCAAAATTTACAAGCGATTCTAAGATTCATATTTTTTTCAAATTCTTTACAATCTAAAATAACAAAAAAATAATATAATAACAAATAATGTAATAATAAACTATAATAAACTGTAATAAATAATATTAAAAAGTTAATTAGAATTATCCTTTTTTGGTAGTCTAGTTCACTGTGTGATTAAAATAGTCAAAATATGTACATTTAATTAAAATAAATGTTAAATATTAAAATGTATATATATATATATATATATATATATATATATATATATATAGTAATAAATTATAATTAAATTATATATATATAATTGTTTTATTTTATATATTATATTAATATTATGAATAAATATTTGCCTGTGTGTTTGATAAAAAATTGTTAAATATATATTATTTTTTCATAATATATATAATATACACAATTAAACAGTAATTCATATATAAATATGTAGTTACCATATATTAAATTTAATAATAATATAAAAAATATATATATATAGTTTTTTTTTTAAATGTACTCAAATTATTAAAAAAAAACATATTATCTATTACATTTTTTCAAAAATATAATAAAAAACTTTTATTATTGGGGGCGGGGGGGTTAATGTAGAACACTGAAATTAACAGACTTCAGTGCTTCATAATCTGCAGAACTTTGTGTCTTCAGTTTCTGTGTGGTAATTATTTACATCATAAAAGAACAATCAAGACAGCATTAATTATATCTATATTTTGAATAATTAATAACCCACCTGTAAATTTTAGTGAGTGTGTGTTTAGGCTAGTTTGGGTAGATTCACTGCCGACTGCAGCCAGGCCAGAGCTGACTGATGGGCCGGAGAGGACGGCGAGCTCTACAAGACGAGAGCGATGGAGAGCGGCAGAGAGACGCACTCAATACAGAATTGCCTCCTCGCCCGTCTGGGTTCTGTCAATTTGTCAGCCGTGAGGAAGGAGGAAGGGAGGGAAAAGGAGAATCGGGCCAGGACCAGTACCCAGCGTGTAATAATGCCTCGGAAAGGAAAGTGCTGACTATGGCCAGGCTTTGATTCTAACTGACAGAACATTTTCAAGTGTTCATTACTCACTATGAGACATCAGACCCTGTCCACAGCAAACACAGACACTTGCACACACACAATCAAAGCAAACTGTCCGCCAACCCACAGGTTTGATTCTGTTTTCTCGTTGGACTTCCCCACTCTACAGGCACCAAAATTTCGCCCCTCAGAACCACATCCAGAGCTCAATCGAAAAACTCAGCTTCCTATATAGTGTCTAGCTGGTCTAAACATGGTCAATAGCTGGTCCAGATGGAACCACAAACAAACGCTAACAAAATAGCATTCTGGCAACATGCTAAGTGATAGTGAAGCTGAATTTAGCATTAAACTTCCTGAACTTTCATCAAACCACATTCATTAAACACGCACTTTTTGCAAAACTCCGCCCTACAGAAAAGTATAATATAACTGAGTATAAAGCAAGTGACAATTTAATGACAGATGAAGCAGGAGGGCAATAACAAACCAGCACACAGAATGCTAACAAAGTAGCATGTTCGGCTAACTGCTAATGAAGCTGAAATTGGTGCTTAATTTCAGTGATTAACTTCAACTGACCCGTGAACACACAGGCAACGTGATTATATAACTTGACAGGCGATCACAACCACTTCAGATAAGCTAAAATATTGATAAGTCAGTGAGTAAGATATCCAAAGTGAAGCTGTACTTAAGAAATAGCATTAGCGATAGCTAATATGGCGATAGCTAATGTTATTTGGCTCCTCTCCAGCAGCTTGTGACAATGGGAGTGTGTGTGTGTGTGTGTGTGTGTGTGTGTGTGTGTGTGTATGTGTGACTTAACCCCTTGTTTGTCTTTCCATCCTATTATCCTTCACTTCCTTCCATTTTCCACCACTTTCTGTCTGTTTATTCTGTCATCGTCTCTCTCTCATCTATGTTGGTCTCAGTTGAGTAGTGTTTGGGTTACTCTCGGCTCCATGTCCATCTGATGAGTCTGTCCCAATGACACAGTATGTTTCCACTCCGTTCTCTCTTCCACCGCTGTCAGCATACTCATTAAAATTGATCTTCTGACGCATTCTGTGCTGAACTTGTGAGTGTGAGGAGAAATTGAGAACAGCTGAATGGGGAATTTTGCACTTGGTATGTGTGTCTGATGAATGAAGACTGGAAATCATTGGTAATTTGTGCTAAATGTGCTTGATGGCTTCTTAAAATCTTTTACCATATTTTATTGAAGTAGCAACCATCTCTTCATGGTTTCAATGACCTCTTAGCTGACCTTTTCATGACCTAAGGTGACCCTTTTAAATTACAAAGCCAGTCTCTAATGGTCATTGATGCTGGGAAGGGATGCTGTCTTTCTTTCCATCTTGTTTTTTTTTTCTCTCTCTCTCTTTTTTCGCCTGAAAGGGGAAGGAGTCTGCAAGGGCTGGAGAAACCAAGGATGACTTCTAATCACTCACACGCACACAAAAAATCCAAAACACACGCACCTGCACATTTTACATCCTCATATCTAAAAACAAGTTAGATATAAAGCAGATAACTGCAATATGGTGGAACTGTAGTGGATCTGCAATATAGTTATATATATCTGCAATATAGTGTTGATAGTGGAACACTTTGAGCTATGTGGTGGTTATTATTATTATTATAATTTAATATTATTAATTATTTTTTGTTAGTATTATTAATGGAAAAGGCATTCAAACATTATTATTAATATTAACTTTAATGTTGTTTTATTTAAGACATTCTATATTGCAATATTTTTAATTTTTAATTTAATAATAATAAAAATGCAGAACAGAATATATTAAATAATATTGTTAATATTAAAAATGATTCATAATTCATAATATTTTGAGTGTGTCTTTCAAATCCTTTTTTTTCATCCTTCAAATTTGTATTTATATTTTATATATTATATATTTTGTTATATATTTTTCATTGAGAAACTGTAAATCTGGTGGGCACTAGCAAGTAGATCATTTGAACGTTACAGTTTTCAATTTCTAAATTCTTGAATGAATGCCGTACTTAAAACGTTTAGTTTACTTAAGTATGGTGTCAAATACAGAGCATAAACAGTTTATTTGATATAAAATTTCTCTAGATAGTTTCATTTAACCATAATTGGCTCATAATAAGTGTGGTGGCCTCCATATATGATCGGAGGCTGTGGGGGGCGTCCCACACACCAGTGCTGTGATGTAACCAGAAAGAGACATGTGGGCAGTGCGAGGAGAGTGAGAGCTGCTGGCTAAAACCATTAATACAGCTTTAGCCACACATGATTTAATTGCACTGGTTTAAGTCATTTACTATCGTCTGGATGAACTTGTTCCTCTGGGGTGGTGGGGGGAGAAATAAGATGTAAGACCAGTGCTTATATCCTGTCCCAGTGCAGAAGAATGGACTAAAAAATGCTTTGACCGGGTGACAAATGGGCCAGCGGTGCCTCCTAATTGCCCCTTCTATTTGCAGTTCATTCTTATCAATTTGCATTCCTAACCTCAAGCGGCTAATCGGCCATAGGTTTCCCTCATGTCTGTCTATTTTTACCACGAAGTGAGAGGTAGAGTGAAGCAAGGCAATATGGGAGCACTAATGCAGGAGGGAGGAGTTGGACTAACGTGGCTGAGCATGAACTAACAGACTTCAGTCATTCTCAGTTAGCTCATGTTAGCCTGTGCATCTGAACTGTTGCTCGCATTAACCCCTGCCAATGCACATCCGTCTGGCAGACTGTGAATGTGAATGCTGTGTGCTTTGCATCCCTAACCCCTCTTCCCTCCATGTCTGTTCAGCTTTCTCTTTCTTTTTCTCTACCACATCCTGTTACGCTCATCGCTACTTCATTTCATCCTGCTAGCCCACGGGTAAGGTGCATAAGATACTTTAAAACGGCCTTATGGTTTTGTTTTCACATTTTTAGACGACATGTTTACCATTAACAACTAACCTCACACTCATCGCCATTAATTTGAACCAACTGTTTAGAAATTAGGAAATGGAAAAACCTATTAGACTTTTAAAGGAATAATACAAAGCTAAACTTAACTACGCAGCCCCTAAGGGGACATGGTGATGAAAAAAAAATATATGGTAAGAAAAATTATATTTAAGTGCTTTTTCATTCTCACAGAAGTATTGCATTCCTGTGAGAAACGCTGCATTCACTCCCGAATGTATTGCGTTCCCCCAAGAAGCTTTGTGCTCACTCACAATATTTTTGCATTCTCTTGCAAAAGTATTGCATTTCCTCAAAAAAACTTTGTGTTCGCTTGCAAAAGAAAAAGAAAAACAGTCCTTTGTATTATTTATATCATAAACAAATGAACAAACAAAAAAGTTTTTTCGGGGGAACTGCTAAATTTTGCGAGCAAACAAAGTTTCTCTAGGAAACGCAAATGTTTTGTGAATGCATGCAAAGTTTCTTGGGGAAACGGAAAAGTTTTGCGAACAAATGGAAAGTTTCCCTGAAAAATTCAAAAGTTTTGCAAGTGCACACAAAGTTTCTTGGGAAAACTGCAAAGTTTTGAGAAAAATGTCAAAGTTTTTCAGAGAAATGGCAAACTTTTGCGAACAAACACAAACTTTCTTGAGGAAATGGCAAAGTTTTGTTAGTGAATGCAGAGTTTTTTGGGGGGAACAATAGTTTTACAAGCAAATGCAAAGTTTCACACAGAACTCAAATGCTTTGTGAGTCACTGCAGAGTTTCTCAGGGGAATGCAAAGGTTTTGTGAGAGAAGTTTTTTTTTTCCATCACCATGCCTCTTTAGGAGTTCTGTAATAAACTGAGAGAATTTGTGGCATAATGTTGATTACCACAAGAAATACTTAGTCATCCCTTTTTTTCATTAATGCAAAAAAAAGCACCCACATTAAATCTTTGGTTAAAACTATTAAATTATTTAAGTTCTAAAGTTCTTTTAATAATTTTTACCTAGATTTAATAGGTTTAACACAGTCAAAACTAGGGACAACTGTAAATTATTTTTATTGGTAATCAACACTATGCTATCAAGTGAGTTTGTACTGAACCCATAATATTCCTTAAACATCGCCTTTGAAAGTCTGATTGGACTCGTAATGCACAAATTTACACAAAAGAATAAGAATAACGATTACTTTTATTTTGAGAAAGGTCATGAGGTCATGTCTAGTGTGCATGTCGGTTGACGTTTTGACATCAAGACATCAATACACTACATAATCACTTGATCTTGCGTTGCACTGGGAGAGTGACCATTTGGCCCCATGTAGTGTATCCTGTGCCACCCGCTGGGCCTCACAGTCTCTCCTCCGCTGTCTTGATCTCCATCCACTCACCCACCCAAACAAACCACCCCAACCCTTCTATCCACTCTCTCTCCTTTGCGCCAGCCAGTGTCTCCATGACCTTGCGTTATTAAATTGCACTTATCAATCATTCTTGCCAGGGATGCCATCGCCTACCACATTAAAGAAGTCAGAGAAGTCTGGTTTCAGCAGCCATGTGCCTTCGCAGACCGCTTCCCCTCGAACGGCATTCACACACCATCATCGACCTGTCATTACAGGACCCAGAGGTGAGGTCCCAACACCCCACCCTACTCAAACTGCACCACTCTTCTTCCCCAAGCCCCTAATCACAGCCAGCAGTTCTCCCACAATCCTTCACACTCCACACTGTCCCTTGCAACACTAGACCAGACAAGCCGGAACCTGAAATCTGAACGGACTCTTTATAGAGGGACGTTCACACTGGCTGCGATTTGTAGTGTCAAAGCATCCGGACGTGATGCGACCAGTTTGAGTAGAGTTCAAATTTATGCAAATTAATAGGAACACGACCTCGATATGGACTGGCATTTTTTTTTTTTTACTTTATTAGATTTGATTGTAATTGGATTCTGATTAAATTCCAATTCCATTCGGATTCATTTGGGTATATTTGAGTTACAATGTCTCTCAGCTAATGCTGTACATTATAAAGCGATCCTAGGTACATTACAAAATTATTAATTTTAAAAATTAGCAACAAAGCCCAAAATCAGCAGTTCAGTTATTATTTTATTGATTGATTGATTGATTGGAATTTTATAATCAGCACAACCAAAAGATTTTCAGTGAAGTTTTAAGTAAACTTTTTCGGTACGTACCTCGGTTTTAAAGTCACGGTTCGGTTCATTTTCGGTACAGTAAGGGAAAGAAATGCAAACATTAAACTGCAGGTTGTTTATTACTATAAACTTTTTTTAACAATTTGTTTACACTTTTTTAAAATACTTTTTAATAAAATATCTATAAAATAAAAAAAGAATAAGAAATAAAATACTGCTGGAAATTTCTCCACTAAATAAAATACTCTCAATCTCAAACCAATATCATATAATAAAATATAAAGAAAAATATAAATAAATAACTATGATTACAGTGCAGCATTACCAATCCCAGCTTGTAGGCCTGCTCATATTTAAAAAATATATATAACTTTTCCAAAGTGTAAAGTGCAGCATCAACAGTTTCAGTTTTTAGACCTGCTCAGATTTCGTTATTGCGAAATATTATATATATATATATATATATATATATATATATATATATACAGTATATATATAATTATACTTGTTACAATAAGCACTGCAACTTAAAGTTCTTTTTTTTATTTGTTTGTATGTTTGTTACTTAAATTATTTTGAAAATTAATGAGAATTTTTATAATTTAATATATTAAATAATGTTAATTCAGCAAGTAATGTTTGCATGTTTTTAATCACTTAAATTAACTGTATTATAATGATTATTTGTTCATGAATTGGACTACACTTGTTGTGCTGTATGCTTTTGATTTACTAAAAAGAGCTATTTTAAAATAGGCTTATGGTTTTGTGTGTGTGTGCGTGTGTGTGTGTGTGTGTGTGTGTGTGTGTGTGTGTGTGTGTGTGCGTGTGTGTTGTGTTTTGTTTTGTTTTGTTAATTGTTATTCTTGCCAGGATTTTTGCTGTCAGTGTGAACTGGGCTTGAGGCAGTGTGGGTAAAAATGTAGCTCGTTACAGTCAGACAGTTCTTGACAAATACGCTAAGGACGTGAGTGCGGTCACTTTATGAGTGCAACCCACAGTGTGTATCACCTCGTCCGGCTGCTTGATTTACATGCGTTCAATGTAAACACTTAACCGGATCTCTGAGTGTGACTTACACATGGGTTGGTTTACCCAGCGAATGAGGCTTTATCAGACGGAGGCCTGGATCAGGTTATCATGACCGTATTGTCACTGGCTGTGAATGGTTTTGTCATAGATAAGAATGGTTTTTAATCAAACCCAGACACACGCAGTGAGCAGCGGCTACATATTGTTGTCTTCGCAAGGTTGAGTTGTAGTTAGGAAAATAAACTCTGATTCCTGAATTCACAGTCTGTTAGCTTGTTCGTGGATTTCCATTGCATATTCAAAGCACATTTTGTCCAGTATTCGATTACTTCTATGCAAAAGTAAGGGTTTGTCTGGAAATGTACCTGTTTTTGCTTTTTATCTATTATTGATATTCTTTATTTGTTGGATATAAAGCCAAACGGCTCAAGAGCCTGTTTCCAGCATGAATTACCTTGAATATGTTGAAACCACGACTTAACTTGGTTAATTTGTTAATTTGTATTAAATCATGCTTGGAAGTGGTATCGCTGTCATGTGAATATTTTATACCCACGTGGACATGAGGTGCAAAATGGGCAGTGATTTCATATGTATACGGGGCAAGGCTTGTCGCCTCTTGAATCTATGATTGATTTAAAGTGCCTCCCTCTTTTAAGACATGTTAGTCAAACCCGGTTTATGCGGTTAGGTGGGGCGGCCGGAAAACCATTAAAGAATATTTAAAACCGCCTAAATCTGTCCTCCCTTTCAATTGACCGTGCGACTTAGTAACACTTGCTCTCCCCTCCTTTTTCGGTGTTATTAAAACTGGGTGAAGTGGAGACCTGTTGCCTATCGCATCAGAAAAAGCCTGTTATTATCACCTTAGTTATTATTTTGATAATCCACCATTCATTGAAAGTTGGCAGCAATGGGCCAGTGAGAAAAAATAAAGAAAAAAGATCAGTGAACCAACACGATTTGCAAAGTGGAACTAATCCGGAGCCTTTTCTATTACGAGCGGGTGGCGGCACAATGGCAACAGAGGAGCCGCGCTCAACCAGCTGCTGGAGTCTGCCTCCTTTTCAGCGCATCATTATCATTTCCATATTTGCTTTGGGAGGTATGTGTCTGCTGGACCCCCCTCAGAATAACTTTTAGGGCCAGCTTTTTACCTCTGCGGTCAGCCTGTGCCTTTTTTGCCATCAGTGACACCATTTAGTAATGGAAGTATAGAGGTCAAACAGGTACTTCAAACTCTTTTAAATTATAGACCAAAGACTAAGGCTGCACCAGCCATTTGCAATATTTTTTTTACATTAATTTGGTTCCATATACAGCAAGACGCTACAAATATGTATTGGAAAGATGTTCATATCAGTTATCTTGTTGCAGTTTATTCTTTCATTCATTCATCCATTCATCCATTCATTCCTTATGTAACTGTCAGTGGTAATGCATTTCATTTCCATAAAAATAATTATTTATGTACTTATATATTTATACTAATATGCTAATTATTTTATTTAAAAATTAATCATGAATAGTTTAATAAATAGGCTAAATATTTATTATTAATTATCAGGAATAAAAATATATAATAATAAATAATAAACATGTATTATTAATAAATAAATAAATAATATAAACTTAATATAATTATAAACACTATTTTATCAAATAATAAAGTATATAATAAAATAATTGAAGCAAGTACAAACTATAATTTAACATTTAAATTTTGTGTGTGTATTGAATCCTGACATCAAGTAACAGGTTTGTCCTGGAGAATGACTCAAGTCAAGTCAGTTATTCTCATGACTAAGTTTAATGGTACATAGCTGAAACATTTAGCTACACCCGAACATGGTGGCGCCACACTTGTGAGAACAGCCCGCTGGTTAATAAAGCATTTCTAAGGATCAGACTCTTCTCCTAGGGCTCCCATGATCTCCTGGTGTCTATAGTTAAGACACGGCTGCTCTCGGAGCCTCTGTTCTCCCTCTCACGCTTGTGTTCTGGTTTTAGTCTCATCACCACCCCTTTTTAATTCATGAAGCCTCTTTCAGCACATCAGTGGGGCTTTCCCCGTGCGCTACATGAATATTAAGGCGCAGGAGACGGTGTCTTGCATTTAGCAGAATGGGAAACATTGAAGACGGAAGAGTTGACGGCCTTGAGAGTGAATTATGTCGTCCAGCTGCTTTGACAACTCGAGACACGGTCAGACTTTGTTTACTTGCAATTTTCTGTCCAAATAACCATCATTAAATGACTAAGAACATGACATGGGAGCAAGCCATTTAAGTAATTGGCTATCCACAACACTTTGATTCTGTCAGCGATTGAAGAAGAATTTTTTTTTTCTCCGCACTAATTGACTGAAGCAATTTGCATAATTGACAGGGTAGGTTTTGCTGTAGCTGACGTAAGCTGGTTACCAAACCTGTAACACTGATCTACGGTTCGTTTGGCTCTAGAGAACAGACTCCGTGATGATTTAAAGGCAGAACAGGTAAGCGTTTGTCTTCGCGAGGGCGAATGATTGACGACATTTGAAAAACCGTTTTGTTTGGCGAGGAGAAACGTCATGAAAGCAGTCCAGTCTCAACATGTTGCCTCCAGATAGATGCAGCGATGCCAGTTGGATCCACTTCTTAGAATAATGGAGCAGAAACCATATGCTGCTCAAGTGTTTCATTAAGTCAGCTCTTGGATTGCAGCTAGCATCCGTGAATTTCATGGAAAAGGCCGTTTAATGCCATCTCTGGGCCAGTGGGTTTCCAAGTTCTGCTCTGGCTGTATGTGCTGCGCTAATGTGAACAGAGTTTATCTTATTAGGAAAATAATAAATTAAATGTAGTCAATATTTTTAAATTAATCATACATTTTATAATCATTACATTTAGTGCGTTTTACTCTGCTTCTAGTCAACAAAAATAACATTTTATTTGATGAAAACTAAATCAAATATTCAAACTTTATATATATATAATTTAATATAACTTAATATAAATGTACAGACTTTTTGTTATCTTCATTATTACTGACAAACAAAAAAAAACTTATGAGCACTTTTATTGGTAATTGCGCTGACAAGATTACTTGTCTGTGACGTGACTAGCAGTTTTTGTGTCTGCTGGTTCTGAATGTGTGATTGTTTGTTTGTTTGTTAGCATTTGTGCTAAGTACCAGAGCGTCTTCCACTCAAATCCTGACTCAGCTTTGTAAAGGTTGTGTCTCAGCGGGGTTCGGTCTCTACGGCAGCGCCTCGGTCTAATCCAATCCGCCAGGGACAGTAAAGACACCGCATGAATGTTTACACCTTTTCACAGATTGTGATGTGTGAAGCGTTTCCACAGTTATTAATATTGTAAATCTATCAAGTTTTTATGTATAACATTTAACTCACACACCATGCTATTGTATTTGCGGTCTAATCCAATCCGCCAGGGACAGTAAAGACACCGCATGCCTGTCTTAACATCTCCTTTATAAAAGTTTGCGTCCTACCCCAAACAGAAAGAGTCGGGCCGTGAAAAGACGGCGCCGGGGAAAGATAAGACGGCGAACGACACCAAAAGAAGAGCAAGAGGGAGTCATCCATTCCATTATTATGGCTACATCGCAGCGCCAGTGTCCAGAGTTTCCAGTCACCCTCTATTGACAGAGCCATAAATCAAGGCCAGAGCTAAGTGAATTACTGCAGCAGGGGGCTGTGGTTTTAACAATGTTTATGTAGTATCAGCTTACCATCTCTCCTGAAAGAGAGCGAGAGATTGGAGAGGGTGAGTGCGGAGTCTTATTAACTCCACTGCGATACATCACGGCTTAAAGACCCCGTGCTGCCGCACATCCCAGGCATTATACTAATGACCAATAACCGAATATTACCTCTATTAAGAGCCCCCTAATTAGATTGTGCCGGTTACAATTAAATACTTGATAAGGTTCGATCCATTAAAGGACTGTAAGTCCCAGAGCGCTCCGAAGACCTGCCAGCAAGGTGCGAGAAAGCAGAGGACTGATGCGTCACCGAGACATTTTATTAGTCGCATCGGTTGTAATGACACTAGATGAAAGAAGGTTCTGGCGCTCGTTATGTTACTAAGTACCACGCTCTTATGTTCTCCGTCGGTGCTCGTACGGTTTTTAAGTGTTGTTGACTGAACAGCTGGTCGTTGCAGTGCATTTCCATTGTTACGAACAGGTGGACGCATTGTATGTGTGAGTGTGCGCTGTCACAGACCTTCTGAGTTGGAGTAGATGCATTTTTTAAATTGATTTGAACAACGACAAGACCGTGTGGGATGAAAGAGCAGCCTGTGTAATATGGCGGAATGTCTTCAAGGAATAAATTCATTCAGAAAATGTGTAATTGATCATGAAACCTTTTCACAGATTGTGATGTGTGAAGCGTTTCCACAGTTATTAATATTGTAAATCTATCAAGTTTTTATGTATAACATTTAACTCACACACCATGCTTTGTATTTTATGAGATTCAGTTACAGAAAACTGGTTAACACTGCTGTAGCAAATATTTCTAATGTGACAGCTGAGGGACTAACTTGATTTCCCAATATTTTTGCTATTGGTGCAAATGGGAACACAAAAAATATATATATTTGTTGCGGTTTCTGTGCACCACTATAGAAGTTTACACAACTGTGATGACCTCTGCTTCTCAGAGCCCCAGAAATGTGCAATGTGCCCGTTATTTACTCACCCACCTCACATTGTTCGAAACCTGTATGATGTACTTTCTGAGAAACCCAAAAGAAACCTTTTGTCCTTACAATTAAAGTCTGTGTTGCTCTCATTTTTTTACAGTGTTGTTGTTTTGGACCCCACTGACTTTCATTATATGGAAAAAAACAACTGAAACATCTTTATCTTCTCACCCTCATGTCACCCCAAACCTGTATGACTTAATTTCTGAAAAAAAAAGGAAAGCTTTCGTCTTTACAATTAAAGTCGTTGCTCCACTGCTGTTCTTCAGTAACTTCTTTTGTGTTCCATGAAAGTTAGTAACTCATACAGGTTTGGAATGACATGAGGGTCAGTAGATATTCTGTCCATCATAGTCTTATTTTCATTTATATTAACTCAAATATGGTGTCCACTCTCAATATAGTCCCTCTATGTCACTTTGTGAGTGTGTGTGTGACTATTTTGAACCAATAAGCCCATAAAACACACTTCACCTTTGTGTGTACATCCCCATCTGCATGAGCAATCCAACCAAGCACAAACCCTCCACAACATCCACATTCTTTCTTCATGCAGTCCTTTTTCTCCATCCTTCCTCTCCCTCTATTGTTTTCTGACCGAGCCCCTCTGTTTGTCTCTTTGCAGCGAGTCCTCACGCCACGCCGTCAAGTCTTCATTTCCCAACATCGCCAATCATCCAGCAGCCTGGCTCGTACTTCTCCCACCATGCCATCCGCTACCACCCCCAGGAATCACTCAAGGAGTTTGTCCAACTTGTCTGTCCTGACAGTGGTCAGCAAGCTGGTCAGGTGGGCTTCCTTAATGTAAGGAGCATTTTTGTACATACATACACACTTCCACTACATGTTTTGTATCCATATAGACACCTAGTTGGCTAGATTGTCTTGTTTGTAGTAACTTTTGAATATTTGTGGATGAATAGAAGGATGCTATACAAGATTAGCACTTATACCCTAACTTCACCTCGCATTCTCAATAATCGCAACTCGCATTCTCAATGCTGCCACAAGGGGCACTATTGCAGGAATTAGCGAAAACTTTTATCTTCTTTGGTTAGGTTTCCCCCCCAATATCTTTAATGGCAGGTGGCATCTAGTACCTTAAATTATCTGAAGTTAGTTCAAATGTTTCTCTCTAGCTACCTGAATAACACGTTAAGTGTAATTGCGAAAAAAAATTTAAGCTAACTCTAGCCTCTGAAAGCCGGAGGAGAGACAGCGAGTGGTTTGGGTCATAGATAATGAACAGTGAAGTGCGCACAGCAGCATAATTATTCAAGACTAGGAGTAGCGAAAAAGTTCTGAGCACATTCTACTGACGTGCATGTGTATGATACTTCTGTTGTGCCTGTTAGTCATACGTGTCCGGAAGTTGAGTGTGTTTTCATGTTTTTTTATGTCCTCTTTTTTATCAAGCCCAATGGGAGCAGTCAGGGGAAGGTGCACAACCCGTTCCTGCCCACTCCCATGTTGCCACCTCCTCCACCTCCCCCGATGGCGCGACCCGTGCCCCTGCCCGTGCCAGACTCCAAACCTCCCTCCACCTCCACAGAGGGAGGCGGCAACTCCCCCACCTCGCCAAGTGAGTACTTCGGCCCATCACCTTCCATCACACACACACTTAACACTTGATCCTGAACGTAAAGTGTCTTGTGTTTCCCAAGCATGTGTAAGCTTATCTTCAGTGTTTTTCATAATGAAACGTGCGCAGTGTCCATATCAAGCCTTCCTCTTAACAGCTGTACTGCTCCCGATACAATATTGATATTCATTTTGTGTGTGTGTGTGTGTGTGTGTGTGTGTGTGTTTAATTCACCTCAGCCTACTCCACGCCGAGCACGTCTCCCGCTCAGCGCTTTGTCAGCGTGGGCCCCAGAGACCCCAGCTTTGTAAATATCCCTCAGCAGCCTCAGGTGAGTACACATGCACAGATCCACCGAATCCCTGAAAGTCCATCAAGAGTGCTTGTTGTCTTGTCATAATAGGCTTTCAGCACTTTTATGCCAGCACATATAACTCCCTCGCTCGCTGTGAGAGCTCATAGCTGATTTATTGTGTGTAATTGGTATGTTCAGACTCGGATTAAATGGCACTGTGGCCGTAACCTTGATTGATACCCCTCGCACACATGTACAATCACTTGCATGCTACAAATTAGTTGTCATATGGTACAGTTTATAATTTGACATTGCTGTTACAACATTTGGTCATTTTGAGGTTGTCAGCATCAGCCAATAGCTGATAAAACAAGCCATTCATTTTTAAGGAACATTTACGCAACGTTTATTCAACATTTACTCAAGCATAAACTATTTGTTATGAGTCAGTTCTATGTTGATACAAATGCAAACTTGTATACAATGCACAATTTGGTTCAAACTTACATGCCCATGCAACAATGCAAATCGTTGAATCTTACCATCCCTAGATGATAGATATTAAACTAGTCTGTAGTTATCAAGTTGTGCATGAGTCATTTAAATCTCACATCGCTCAACAGCTACAGTTAACATATTCATAAATGGACATCAGGATCACCCTGTTAATGTAAATGAACTTGTGTTTGTTTTTTGTCGTGTAAATGCTAATGCCTCTGAAATGCCACCTGTAACCTTAATCGTCACACACACATATCTACAATGACAAATACAGCCTGTACCGCCACCTGCACTCGCACAAACAGACAAAAAAAGAGCACAAGTTACCTCTGTAAATGCAGCTATAATACAACAACACACACACACACAACTGAGATGATACCACGCTCATAGAGAAACACTCAAGACTGGATTGGATTCGAGAGAGATTGTGTGTGTGTGTGTGTGTGTGTGTGTGTGTGTGTGTGTGAGATATGTCTGGAGGCCTGCAGCAGCCTCCCATCGATTTATTGACTGTGTCGCAGGCCGCAAGACACGCATCCCCCAGTAGAATGGAGGCAGGTGTTTGTCAGGCCAGCTGGGAGGAGAGCGGGGGGTTGTTATTATTTATTGTTTGTATTTATTTATTACTTCTGGCTGCCTCCCCTTCCCTTCTCTCTCTCTCTCTCTCTCTCTGTCCTTCTCTCTATCACCTTTTCCTCTCTGCCTCCCTTTTTTTCGAGCTCATTTGGTGGCTAAGGTTCCGTCTTTCTATTTTATGTCTATTTGTGTATACTAGATTGCTACTGCTTTTTATCTGTTCTTATGCTTGTTGCCTTTTTAGGGAGTTTGACAAATGGAGTAGTTATAGTTTTTTGTTTTCATTTTGTAGTCCAGAACACATAATTGCACATCAGTTTTTGTTGTTTTGTAAACTTTTTGTTGTTGTTGTTTTGTTTATTTCGGTACAAAATATTTTTTAAAGGTCATAAATTGCTGTACTGTATCATATAATAAAATGTATTAATAAATCTCTATATATTTTGGGGTAAAAGCACATAATTTTTTTTATTATTGATATGAAATGATATCAGTATTAAATTTATATTAAATAATATTTATTGTATACAGACACACACAGACACGCACACATTATTATAATTTCTTATTTAATTCATATTTGGTTTTGTTTTATTCCCTAACACTCTAAAACAAAGTTGCATTTTAGGTTTGTTTGTTGTTTTGTAAACTTGAGTTTTGATTTTTAGTTATGTTAATGAAAATATTTTAGTTTGTAACACTCTTAAACAGTCACTTTTGTTTCAGTTTTCTTTTGTTCTGTTTGTTTGTTCTTCCATTTGATGTTCAGGCCGATTCGTTTTAACATCTTAAAACTATGCTCATGTGAAAATTAACAAATAATCAGCCTTTCAAACACCTTAATTGTTGCAAGCAGGTGCAATGCAAAACACTGTGCTTGTTTGCTAAATTCATCATACAATACTTGTTTAAAAAGCACCTTTATCATTTATCATTAATACATGTCTGAAGTTGAAGTTTAGGCCATAACCTTGGTTTTTAAATAACTATGAGGATTTTCATGAGCTATTTATTTTTGTATAGAAGCGAGGGCAGCGAAACTCTAGATCAGCTGCGAGAGACGTCTCCCGAGTGCCGTCACCCACTGTGTCAGTGAACTCTTTGAGGCTCTGTCTAGCCAGACAGTGATTGGACTGTGAGTTTATATTAAAGCACTGTATGAGTTTCAGACTGGCCATATTGACGAGCCTGTGACCCCACGGCAGGGTCCGGTCGCACCATTTCATTGGCCTCATAAGCTGGTGCGGACCACCCTGGGGTGGACAGGACAAAAGTTACCCGCGGTGGCCAGCGTGTTTTGGGGGTGGGGTACAATAGAGTGCGAAAGTGACGAGCAGACGAGAATGATGTGACCCTAACTGTAAACATTCCTAGTGGCCTAGCCATGGTAACCAGGCAGAGAGTGAGAGACGGGACAGTATAATGGAGGGGTCTGCCACGGGAGGAGGGGATGGGAATGAAAGAGCAGGGTGGTGGGAGGGTGGCAGCGCCCTCAGGGGTTTGCTGTCATGGGAGCTGTTGGCACTCGCCCTCTCAGATGGAGAGGTTGGCACCACATGCAGAGATATACAGACGCAGGTTCGGGAGCAGAAGCGTTGTGCCTGTTCATACTGAAGGGCCATTTTTTTGCCAAATAGATTTATAAGGCAACTTCACAAAAACAAAAAAAAAGTATATATATAAATATAGACAGATATGTGTGTGTGTATGTGTATATATATATATATATATATATATATATATATTAGGGCTGAAGCGATTCCTCGAGAAACTCGATTACAAAAAAAGATTACTAAAAGCATCTTTTAATTTATTTTAAATCTCACGTCAGGGTCTTTTGCAATGATTTTTTCAATGTGACTCAATGCGTTTACGTCACCCACAAAGCGGGAGGAGACACAAGCGCTGTGTCCTAAATGGCATACTGCAAGGAGTCAGCAGTGTTTTGATTTGAGGGCCCGGGCAAACGTAAAGAGAACGTTGTGGCGTGTGTCCATTGCAAGATAGGGCTGGCATACCAAAACAATGTTTTATGTGTTTAATGTTTAATGTGCATCTCAGAATTTTTTTTATTTAAAACCCCAACTGAATGGCACTTAAATGAACTTAATTCATCTGTCAAATTCATTGTCATTGTTCACAGTACAAGTACAGACAGAGAAACAATGGGTAATAATTAAATGTTTATTTTTGATATATGCATTGCATTCTATGCATCTAAAAAAAAAAGTTGTTCATTTTAGTCGTTCTTAATGGTGCATTTTAAGAGACACACACATATATACACACACACACACAGACACACACACACACACTTTTTTATAAATCTTAAATAGACAGTTAGATGGAATATATATATATATATATATATATATATATATATATATATATATATGTATGTATGTTTTTATATTAAATACATTATAAATCATTACACATTATGTACAATATATAATTGTGTACAAATTGTATATGCATTATGACATTGTATACAACATAAATATTTTTATAATATTAAATAAATTCATATTATAAAAATTTGACTTTTTAAAATAAAAATAACAAATAATTTTGTTATATCATATTTACATACACATTAAAGGTATTATGTGTAAATATTACATTTCTTATAAAAATAACTAGATTAATTTTTTATTAATATAAAAATATTGTAGTAATAAAAATGATAAATGTTTTTATGTAATATATAATATTATATACATTTTCTAAAATTATATATAAATATATATATATATATATATATATATATATATATATATATATATAGAAAAATCTAATATATATATATATATTAGAACCCTGATCTGCTTGCATGCTTGACAAAAACCAAAATCAATCAATCAATCCATAAAGCACACAAAAATTGCAAACACACATGCCCAGGCCCATAATCTGCATTTAATTGTGCAGCATTTAAGTACTGTAGCCTGACCCCGGTCCCGAAGCAGAGCAGATAAAGCAATGATTCATAAACAGCATTTTTAATCAGAACATGCTGGGAGGAACTGAGTGTGATGGGGAGCACAGATAGGCACAGCAATGTGACACATACACACACACACACGCGCAGGCAGTAAATCGGCCCCATAGATGCCGAGATGAGAACGACGGGATCCTTGGCTTTTATTCGCTTTCTATAAACGTTAGCATGCGGGAGAGATAACATCAGTAATTGACTCTTGTCCTCCACGTCAATTTGCCATAGTTAAGCATCTGCGGAGACGTCCCCACAAAACACGCCTAACGATTATTACTCTAATTCATAATAAATGTTCATTCCAGAGACAAAGAAACCCCAAAAGCCTGCAGGGAAGGTGATGTCTCCTTAATAGTGTTGTTTAAACTCATTTTCACCCACGTGCGTTTCCTCCCAAAGCCAGAAGAGGGCAGCGCGCCAGACTAAGGGACACACAAATTAATTACCCAAGATTGATTTCAGCTCTATGCTCCTTGTCACACCCCAGAAAATCACAGGCTGCTGTTTCTGTCAGAGCACATACACACTTCCACTAATCTGAAACGAGGATAAGAAGAGCAACCGTTTCCCTCACACCTGCGAACACCGCCACTCCTCCACCGCTGCCGCTCTAATAATAAACAAAATGAATATGTTTATATCCCCCTCAGGTGTGAGCTGTTTGTTTGGGGTCATCTAATGGACTGTCGCACTCCGTTTTCTTTTTCCTCCGTAGCATCTGATGGCAAAATGTAAATAAATAATGTAGTAAATGTCTGCGGGGTCCCACAGGGAGCTGTAATACGTGGCTGGGCAGTTTGGGTTTGAGATGGCTTTTATAAGCACTGCTCTCCAGGCCCGGGCTGGTTTGCATTACATGAGGCTGAATTCCTCTGAGATGATTCTCATCCTCAGGCACTTTAGTGCTGCTGCTGACTCAGCACTCCTCCGTCCTGATGAGATTACTCCTGCCATTGACTGCCAGTTAAAGGACCAGACCAAGATTCCCAGCCCCCCATTTCTCTTCTATCTCTTCGGATCGTTCTTCTTTAATCTCTACCACATGACTTTCTCGCATTTCTCATTCCTCTATGCAATCGCCCTAACTTGTTTAACTCCCACTTGGTTTTAACTGGAAAAATTCTGGCATGTCGTTGCAAACTTGTATGATTTAAAAGAGATATTTTGAAGAATGTGCTAGTTCCATGTGGATGAATGAGGATTGAGGCTTTCGTAAAAGTGGTCGATGCGACTCGTCTGCTGTGTTCCAAGTTTTCTGAAGATTCACGATACGTTTGTGAAAAAAATCAGGTTGTTATTCACTGATACTCTTCCACTCAAGTGAGCTGGTGAGTCCAATTCATGAACGAATCATTTACTAGTTTAGTCAACTGAATCAACTGATTCAATAAAAAAAGATCAGTTTCAAAAAATTGGTTTGTTCACAAGTCATTCAGACCAGTTTTGAGAACATTTTTATTATTAAAATTAAATATTTACCAAAAATATTGTTATTCTTCCCTATAGGTATTAGATGAATATGTATGTGTATATTATCAGCTGTTTGTTTTTGAAATCATTTAGTTCTATGAACTGTATCAGCTGATTCAGTGAAGAGATCGAATTCAAACAAACAATCTGTTAACAAATCATTCAAACTAGTTTATGAACTGCACCAACCGATTCACTAAAATGATCCACTTTACAAATTATTCAGACTAGTTTTGTGAATTGAATCAACTGATTCACTCTAAATATCTTTTTTAAAAGAATTATCCATTCATTCGTACTGTACTTTTCTCATGAATGAATTCATATATTTTTAAATATATCACATGAGTCACATGGATCACTTTAATGATACTTTTATAGTTCCTTTGTGAAGTGTGCACACTTCAGTCCCCATTCATTGTTCATTGTAGTGTTAAAAACTGACTTTTGTACAGGTTTGGAATGGCATGAGATTGAATAAATCAGCATTTTTATTTTGGGTAACTTATCCCTTTAACTGAGTTTCAATCTGTCTCTCAGTCTATTAACCATTACCGTTGCATTTCATTTCCTTTCTCCTTCCTTTTCCTCTCTCTGAAGTCTATTTCTGCGTGTCTTACCTTGTATCGCTCTAGCAGATGTGCTGCAATGTGTGTTTGGTGTGTGTTATTTGCATGAGGTTCCTTCCCCTCCGCCCCTCTCCTTTCACTACATTAATACAGCTTTCACCTTGAAGGCTTTCAAACAGGACACTAAAGCTATTGATGGGTAGACTATAGCTATCTATCCATCAATTACAAACGCTGACCTACGTCTTTTAAAAACCAAGCCCACTCACGCCGAGAGCTACGATTCATTTTAGCGAATAAGCATGTTAGGACCGATTGCTTCAGTGATTAAAAAAGTCACTCAATAGTCTTATCTATCCATCTCTCTATACTGACACTTACTGTATTCTTTCAAATTATAGACATATATATAATTTTGTGCATATATATATATATATATATATATATATATATATATATATGTATACACATACATATATATGGTAAAAATACACACACATATATATATATATATATTTATACATATATAGCAAAACTGCAGTTATTTCTAACACAATAATTTACAATTTATACGTATAATGTTTATTCATTTTAATTGTTTTATATTTTTAAATTAGTACATTTTATTTATTTATTCTTTACAAAATTATAAACAGTATACACATATTTTATGTGTTATATTTTTATTTTATACATGTGTGTGCAAACCAAACAGATGTCTAATTAAAATTACAATTTAATATTTACAACAATATAAATATTTATAATAATAATAATATGTATTTAAGTAACAGTGAAAGTTTACAATTTAATAATAATATTTACTTATAATATGTAATATAAGACATCTGTGAGAGCTATAGAGAGCAGACGCTCCTTATGCTTTCGAATCGCTCTCACGATACGTTGACGTTGAACACAGATCGATCTGCGCAGTGCCGCTTCAAGTCAAATGAACCAACGAACACATCTAATCTGTGCATGCATTTGCATCGCTTTGACCATTCTCTGTAGATCCAACCTTCTCACGTGCCACGATTGGTCGATTATGTACAATGCTTGGACGTGATTGGTCAAGATACTTTTCGATCATTACCTTCAGCAAGTATGAAAAAAGAAAAAAACTAAGCCAAATATAGAAATCCTGGCCAAGACGTGTTCTGTAAAAATGGCATGTATGACCACCCTATATATATATATATATATATATATATATATATATATATATATATATATATAAATGATTTAATACAAATATTTTAAAATGCAAAAAAGCATTATATATTAAATATATGGAATACATAACATATTAAATATTTAATATATAAATTATTGTTTTTGTTATTATTAAATTATAAATAAATATTATAAAAATGTATATTTAAAAAAAGTAAAATTCTGAAATATTCATAAAATATAAAAATAGTTACACTTGATGTTTTACTCCAGGTACGGTTTAACACCGATCTAGGTTCTGTCACCCCTAATTAAATCTTAACATCATTCATTAGTTAAGAGTCTATAAAACTGATACAGATGTGTATAAAAAGACTTTAATTCCTCTGGCACAGCGTTCCTCTTCACCACAGAGGACTTTTGAGGACTTTTTGGAGCTGAGAGCCAGTGAAAAGTTTCATTAGTACTGCTTGCTAGGGCAAGAATCATCATTATTATTGATAATACTTGTTTATTGTTAAAATAATTTAATATTTTCATGTGTTTGCTTACATTTTTCTGAATGATTTAAAGATTTTACTGATTTATTATTATATTCACAGTGCATTTTATTGATTTGTTTAAATATTTCATGTTTTCTACTTGTAAATTATTAATATTGTTGTTATTAATAATAAAATATAAAGATAATAATAATAATCATCATTATCATCATGATTCATTTGTATTGTAGTTTACTGTTTAAATATTTTAATGTGTTTACATAAATTATTCAAGTTGTTTATATTATTATTACTACTACTACTTAATAATAATAGTAATAATAATATTCATAGTTAATGTTTGTTATAGTCTGTTGTTTAATTTATATTGTTTTTTAGTATTTATAATTAATAATTTTATTAAATAATAATAATTATATAAATATTATTTATACTTTTATTAAATTATTTTTTTACTATTACAATATTGATAATATTCACAATGTATGTTTGTTGTAGTATTATTAAATACCTATTTTAATGCATTCATTTATTATTTTTACTGTTAATTATTAATTATTGATCATATTTAGAATTTGTACTTTTATTGTAGGAGTCTTGTTTAGCTTTGTGTATTGTGTCAGAAATCAAGCATTCATTAATTTGTTTTTGCACATTGGTTATTGGTTGGTTATACAGTAAAATAATCCGTATTATATAAGTCGATCATGAAAAATGATTATTAGCTGATCTCTAGCAAACACCTCTGATATTCCACAGAATGTGTCAAAATATAGTTTCTAATTGATTTATACAAGATTGTTTTTTCTTTATTTAGCTGCATTTGTTCTGGTTCTGAAAGGTCGCCCGTGTTGCAAATGCAAGAATGACAGGTTGTAATTTCAAACGTTTTATTGTCTGTCTGTCTGGTTCCCCTCTGTGCTCCTGCGTGCTGCGTATCTGCAGACTAAATCATAGCTGTCAGCTCAGCCTCTGTGCTGTAACATAAGCCTACTGTCCACAAAGTTACGGGGAGTATCGGAGAGAACCCAACACGCTCCTGCTCTCTGAGCACAAAACGCCATCTCCTAAAGTCTTCTTAGGACAGGAGAGGGATGGAGGGAGGGAGAGTTTCAAAGCGGTCGAGGCTATAGACAAAGACACAAGGAAGCTGCACTGCACCGGAGCGCAGAAGTCCAGAGTCAGCAACTTCTATTGATTAAAAACTAACCTTCCAGTTTCTCCGCTGCACTTGCGGCGAGCAATAGAATTTAAACGAGCCGTAAGCTACAGCCTTCCACTCCGATGTCTAGGACATTTCCAACCTGATAGAAGCCACTCAATCTCACCAACCATTTCATTCTTCTTAACTCCATTATATCATTTACCAAATTAGCCTTTTGTGAAGCCTAGACAGTATATGTAATGAACTATTTATGCATTCATTAATAATACACATTATTAATCATATTTGCTAAGAAATAATATGTAATATATGTACACACACACACACACACACACGTATAATACATTAATGCAGTAACAATTATTTACGAGAGCATAATTATGATTATAAACAATTATGAGACATTGCAATATCTTTGTCTTTTGAATATATTACAATTTCTTTATAGATTTTATATAGTGTCTTTGGATGTATGGTATATAATATTCAATCACAAATCTCATAGGCCTAAACAAGTTGTGAAGTTATGTGAATATAATGCATTATGAAAATATTCAAAATGCATATAATTATTTAAAACAATTTAATAGTATTCAAATATATCTGTACTGTAAGGCATCATATTGTATGGGTGATATAAGAAAAAGATAAATTGCACTTTTTATGAAGTGTTTATATAATACATTAAAATATAAAACAATTCATGTAATTATTTGAAATAAATAATACTGACATACTTTTGGTGTCATATGTATATATTATAAGTTATTGTATCACAAATATAAATGTGCATGTAAAACACATTAAAACATTGAAAATCCAAATGATTAAGTTAAATTTACATATATCTTTATAAATAACTTTTTTATATAACAAAATATGCACTTTATGTACTGTCAATCTATAGTGCAATAATGTATTATACACACGGTCTGGCAGGAAACCGATCTTAACTGAATAACAGTTTGCAATTAGTTATACAAAGCGTGCAATAATGACAGAAAGTCATAAATTGTGACTTGGTGTGCAGGCTTGTTTTGTAATTAGAAGGCAGTCCTTCAGCGCTTTATTCTGATTGGCTGAAAACTCTGGGCTTAATTAATCATGGCTGCTGATTGGTGGACAGCATGCACGCATGATGAGCTGAGCAGTGGGAGGAGCGAGCGAATCCCTGAACACTGTGAATCAATAGCGTGTGTATTTGCAGCAGGGGCTGGACGGGACGGGACTGGGTGGATCGCATCGCATCACTCGGACAGAACACCAGCCAGAAAGAGAACAGGGAAAGAGGGATCAGACAGGGAGAGAAAGAAAGAGGGATAAGGGCCTTGCTAATGATAGTCACGTATATGACTGTCTGGTTGTCCCTGGCAACCAGACATGATGTAACACCAGGATGAACTTGAACTTGGTGGGAGGAGGGAAGTTGGAAAGGGGAGGGGAGAACGGAGTGAAAAAGTAGGCGAGAACCGAACGACACTTGCTCACTTGCTGGAAACGTGAACAATGGAGCACAGCAATCAATAAGCCCATTTCACTGAAGGATTACAGGGGTGCACAGACAGCCGTGCGCTCCGTGTGGCGGAAAGCGCTGCAAAGGCATTCAGAGACGAGGAACAGATGGACAGGAACAGGAAAAGAGACAATGTTGTTGAGCTGAGCCTTCACAGAGTCAAGCACCGTCTTAAGACCTCACCACACTGATACATAAGTGATGCGTTAAGAAAACAACAAGCAGTTTACGCTTTTCTTTTTGCCATTATCATACAGATACTGAATGAATTACAGGTCTGGGGGTTATACCAAGACTTAAACCTAACAAAGAAGGTAAAAACAAAAGAATTGGGGTTCTAAATTGACATGAAACTGCAGTCACTTTTTTTTGAATGTTTATATTTAGCTAGAAAAGAAATGCAGCACAAGACATGATTTTATCCTTTAGAATTGATTGAATCAAGAAAGTGTTTTTTTTTGTGGCAGGTGGTTGGAGAGGACGGGTTGAAAATACATTTTGATGATAAAACAGATATTTTTTAATTAACATGCACTGATGAATCTTGCACAATAACATCAGGAACATGTTAATTAAGGTAAAAAGTAAGATTATTATAGCTTTACATATTGCAATTATATCACAAATGAACTTTAATAAATACAAATGAGAAAATTATACAATGAAATATATAATAAAATGCATAAATATTAAAATGCAATTAATATATTATAAATTTATCAGCGTCATTACTTGAGTCGTCAGTGTCACATGATCCTTCAGAAATCATTCTACTTTGCAGATCTGCTGCTGAAGAAATTTTTTTTATTATCAATGATGAAAACAGTTGTGCCGCTTCATAGTTTTGTGGAAATTGATAGCCTACATTTATAGGATTCTTAAAAAAAAAAAAATAAGCATTTATTTGAAATAGAACTGTTTTGTTCTTTGTAAATTTTATGCATCCTTGCTGAAAAAATTTAATTTCTTAAAAAAAAAAAAAAAAGCTGACACCAAACTTTTTAATAGTAGTGTAGTAAAATTTGAATTTATAATGATTTTTAAAAATCTGATTGATGCCCAAAATGAACTAAATTAACCAGCTTAAGACTTGAAAGTTGTCATATAGTTCACACACTGCTGATGATACTTATTGTTCGTTGAAATCATTGAAGTTGCACACCAAACCTCACCGATCTGTTCCTCTCTGTCTCGTTGCAGTGGTACCTGGGCTAAAGACTCCCGACACGGACCGGACGCTCCCGAGGTCACACGACCACCCCCTCTGTCTCCCCTGAGTACGACCCGCAAACATGTACACCAGTCTGAACAGAGAGAAGCCACTTGCTGCCCCAGTACAGACCCACAGCATGGCTCCAGCAGAACCCCGCCAAGCCCTGGAACAAGAGGAACCGAATCAATGCGCTTACACCCACTTACTATATATCTATATAGTCCATATGTATTCTTCCATATGTATGGTTTACATGCCTATATTCATATATAGTAGCTGTCCAGCTCTTCTGAGGGTGGAGCTCGGAAAAAAAATGAAGAGCTTTGTTTTTTCGGAAATGTGCACGTTTTTTTTTGTTTGTTTGTTTTTTTTGGTTCACCCTCACAGATAGATGAGGAAAACATAACATGACGCAATCAAAGAGCTTCCCGCATTTGTGCCTGTGGTCTTAAACTGAATTCTAAGGCGTTTCCAACACAGTCTATGGCCAAGGGTCGCAAACCCACAACCACCTGGAGGTCGGAGCTCTGCCTTTCAATCACTCGTGTTTTGACGGATCAATCCGGTTTCCTTATCGGTGAATGTTGGAGGTTTCGCTTGGATCAGATATGCCACCAGCTAAAATCTCTATTGCGTCTTCTGGCCAGGACCATTTCCTCCCCTTACACTATCATCATCACCACCATCAATACCATCTCAGATCAAGAACTGTCAAGGACTTAACCGAACCCAATTTTTTTCAGTTGTTTTGTGTCATTTGGGGGCAAGCGATGAAGTCATGAACGGTGATGTTTGAAATCAGGTCATTTTACGGTATGCTAACGGGAGATCTCCCCACTTGGAGGCATGTTCATATTTTGTGTTTTTCGTACAAAAAATATTGCGATTCTACTAAACCCCAGCGGAAGGTCTGTCGCAGGCCAAGGGCCTAGTAAATGTTCAATCTTCCATAAACTTCAAGAAAAGGTTAACAGTGAATACTGAATTGAGGAAAGTGCAATTTTGTTGGGTAGATGTTGGATTGTTAAATATCTTTGTAAGCTAGATCGTTAAAGCGATTGTTGAAAAGTATATATATATAAATATATATATGTATATATATATATATATATATATATATATATTTCTTCCTAGTCCATTCACACCTCCAGGACTCTAAAATATCGGGGTACAAAAAAGAAAAAAAACACATAAAGAGAAAATTAGAACAAATAGCCTTGTGAGAAATAAGGGGAGCTGTAATTGATTTTTCTGTTGTTGTTTTTTATGTGTTTGTTTGTTCATCTTTTGTTAGCATTGTAGAACAAATATCCCTTTAAGAAATTTCAACGTTTAAACAATCAATTTAGTTTTCAAAATGCTACAGCAGTTATTTTGATTTAACCGAGCACATACTGAAATACATACTGTAAGAAAAATAGTCATTTGCGAAATCATGAAAGTAAATATTGACTGTTTAAGTTTGTTTGAACATGAAAGGCGAAATACTGAACTAACTTCCTTGTAGACACTTATGAAAGTGTCGTGCAAAAATGTGAAGATCAAAAAATGCATCCAGCTTCTCTCGCATGCAATTTTTGTTGCTTTTTTTTTGAGTTTCATTTTTTGTTTGTTTCCTGTACGAAACATATATAGATATATATAAATATATACACTTACAGTCTCATCCACCGTCGAACAAAGCTCAGTAAAGTTTTTTTTTTAAATTAAAGAAAATAATCTGCATGTTCTAGTGTTAGTGACAAATTTTAACATAGATTACGTAGAGTTAAAGTAGTGTGAAAAATATTGTAATCCCAACATCGGGCACTTGCCGATCAAGTATTTGTTTGGTCAAACAAAAGGGTATTTTTACTGCTGTTCTCACAATCAACCAGCTAAACATCTCTCTGACTCTTCTTAGCTTGTCGTCATTTCTATAAAGTCTCCCTTCCTCCTTTATTCCCGTCAGAACAATCATTTTCATATGTACACACGTCATCGCCCCTTTCAAACTGCACGAACAATTCCACATCGATGTGCCTTGAGCGATGGTCTAGTTCTGAGTTATTGCACAAGCTGCAATGTGGAGACTTTTTTTACCACACCTTCCACATGTAGTCAATTTGGAGAGTGTGAAATTAGTGTTAATTGATAATACACAGTGTTGCTCTCCATTTAACTACATATCGCCACTTTCAGTTATCCATTGCTTCGAAAATCCCATGGTTTACACTTCACTTCAGAAAAAGTATAATATGAAGGTTTTTATGTCATCAAGCCCTTTTTCTCTGATTTATCAGTAGTAGATTGATATTTATGGATGTTGCTGCAATTTCTAAATGACGACTACTTTTTCTTTTCAGTCTTCCTTTTTTTCTGTTCCCAGAGACGAATAATGATAATAATGAGATTAATATGCAATACTTGCTTGCACTCATGTAGATTTTTTTTTTTCTTCACTTTCATTTTTTTACGACCAAAGTGAGCACTTGACAGGTCAAGTGGCTGAACGTCAGTGTGTTTCTCATGCACATGACACGAAAAAACGCCATTGATCAGCCTCACTTGGGTTTCACGCAACCAGTCATCAGTGTTTCCGTATATTTTGTGTTTTTCGGTCATAATCAAGCCTTAAAAACAAGGAAACTTCCTTTCAATCATAAACACGCAAAAGCGAACACGTCCAGGACAAAAAATATGCCCAGTTTTTGTACATTTTGACAAAGTTCCATGTTATATTAATTGTTTACCTGTTTATTTTCTATTGCATATATCATATAAGAAAAAAAAATTATGGGGACGAATTTCCCAGACATATGATGTGATGGTTTAGTAGTTACACTTGTGTGTGTGTGTGTTTTTATTATTTTTATTTTTGTCATTGTTCTTGCCTACCCTTTAGAAATGAGTTGGGCATTACTTTCTTAATTGTCTGCACTAAATATAAAAAAATGAAAATTGTGATAATTTAGAAAAAAATACAGAAGATAAAGCTTCCAGGACTTAAAAGTGCGAAGGGAAACATGATTGCACGGATATTTTTTTGTCACAGAGACCTTGTTTAGAGCAGCCTGGCATCTAATCAGCGAGATTGGCTGTGTGTGTAAAATAATGACAAAATTGCACCCTTTTTAAAGAAAGAAAAAAAGAGAAAAATAGTTTTTAAGCAATAGTTTGGGCAGTCTGTTTTGTTCTCGTGTTGTGTGTGTAATTAAGTTTTTTGGTACAGCATTGGAGAAGATGCAGGAGAAGCGAACAAACTGAATGGATTAGATACGAGAGTTAGGGCGGACACACCCGAGTATGGGAGATTTGATGTTTGTATATTGTATAGTTTTATTAATTACACTGATTTTAAAGCTGCCCTATTTTATAATGCAGGACTTTTGTAACATTGATTAAATGAGGAAAAACTAGCGTTGTGAATTTTCTGATTGTTTGTATTAAGGCCACAAATATAGAACTGGTTTTGTTTGTCCTCTGGGGAACTGGATTTAAGTTGAAAACTTCCTGTTTCCTGTTTTTCTTTCTTTTTGTTGCTTTTTGCTTTCCTTTTTGTATGTATTTAAGGACTTATTTCTTCTTTCGATGGTATAGAAGTAATCCTATACTTGAAAAGTGTAGGATGTTGAGGTGAAAACCCCATTGTAAATGGATGTTACAAGTATGCTGTATGTTTTGAAGGTTATTTGTTGCATCAGTGTTGATGAAGCTAAATCTAGATATTCTGAGGATGTTGGTAAGAAGAGAACGTTTTTATGCATTTTAAAATTAGTTTTAGGCAGAAGACAATGACATAGACAGCCAAAGGATGCCCCTATTATAAATGCATCTAGGCATCTTTTTGTGTTCACCATTCCATGCAGGAAAATAAACCGCTTGATATGCAACATGATTCTTTTTTCTTTTCAACTTCTTCATCTTTCTTCCACCGCCCACCAGCACACAAAGACACTCGAGCAACATTAAATGATGGGAAGGTCAGTCACGATGGGCCGTCGATAAAGCCATTCCTCACTTGATTCTACATTTCATGTAAAAGCGAGGCCCTCATGTCACATAACTCACACAAATATCGCCTGATGGTGGTTTAAAATACTGAAAAGACATACAATTACATAGATTTACTATGTACTATGTTTAAATACAATTACTCAAAAAAGGGAAGAACTTTGACTTTTGTTGAGGATAAATGGACAATGTTCAAAAATAAGGACATTCTAAGACCTGCATGTCCTGTTTTACAAAAATAATAATAATCTAATTTCCCATCCCATTTTGTCACTTTTTAGTTTGGTTTAGGTTATGCTGTCTTGTTTTGTTCACACAGATTATATTAAATATTACATATAATAGTTCAATAGTTGAGTTCAGCCAAAAATGAAAATTGTCATCAAATTTTTCCAAACATGTATGAGTTTCTTTGTTCTGTTGACGGAGAAAAATTGTTGATGGTAGCCATTGACTTCCATAGTATAGAAAAAATAAATACTATGGAAGTCGATAGCTAATGTCAACTGTTCATAAAAGATGACCGAATTTTTAAATTTTGGGTGAACTTTTCCCTTGAAGAATAACATCAATTTAGTCCTGAAACAGGGTTGAATAAAGGTCCCGCAGACCTTTATCATTTTTACATCCCCATTTTTGTGTGCCTTCTTGTTATATCGCTTATATTCATTTGAGGCGGGAACAAAGCATTGGATGGTCTAAGGCAGAAATACGGCTTGTATCAGGGTAATATTCAATCATGAGACATTTTAAAGTCTAAAAAACCAAAAACACAATAAGTAAATCAATTATATGTCCATTCACTGCAATGGAGAACTACAGATTCGACTACAGGTACACATTTTTCATTACGCTAAACAAACCCATATTTCACTTTCGGGGGTAGGTCTGCAGAACAGGACCCAATGAGGACCTTGAAGGGCCTGGGTTGACCTTCAGGGGCCCATCATGTGAATAAACATGCTGTCAGCTTCATCATACCATGGATTTAACCCCATCATACACCATTGGCGGGTGGCTTGACTGCACCAAACGGTATCATTACAAGGTGCTAACTCTTGCTGATAAAATGAAGGCTAACTGGAAACGACCCTGCTTTCTGATAGCATAGCAGCGTAATCCGCATGAGAACTATGCACTGACGACACGCTAATCTAATCAGAGTCTGGTACTTGCACCTTTGCCTTCCTCTTTTTTTAAAAACTTGTATCGAAATCAAAGGAATATCTAAAAGCAAACCAGCATTTTACCTGATGTATTTAAGATCAAATGTAGTGCCTGTGAAAAACTGTTATATCGCTCTCTGAATATCAAACCAGTTAACAGTTTGTAATCGTTTCCATTTTCTCAACACCACTATAGCTGTTCAGTAACCACACTCTATAAACTGCATGCGCCTTCATAACCAACTGATATAAACATAGATGATCTAATCCAGCTCTGCTAGCAGTCAAAATCCTCCAAGACGCTTTTCCAATTCATTCCATTTACTTGTTCACAACTAGTTTTATCATAGTATCATTGCATAATGAAGTCAAAGAAGTGTTTATCATCTACTAAAATATAGTGTCCAGAAATTCTGATCCATGACTTACTGTAGCCCTCAATATATCTCCATGATCTCCAACAACAATCATGAGGGTCTATGTTTCCTTCCTAAGTATGATATTTATTCTGTGTCGGCAGAATAAAGTACATGTCAGAACCGTTAAAGAAATCAAGTAAATTTCAGAAGGTCCTCAAAAGAGATGTTAGACTTGGATCCAACTAAAAGGTAGGACCAAGGAGAGTGTTGGGAGTCGAAAGAAACTCTAAACCTGAGTGTAGTTTGCATACCTACAGCATCCAGGACTATCAAACCCAACCCCAAGGAAAAGAGTCTTCTATCAGCCAATAATATCCATAAACATACACCAAATGGTTCCGATTAAAGAGTTTCCTCTTTGTTTCTACAGATTATTACTATTTTAAGGAAATGTTGTACCGCACTTTCTTGTGCATTCCCTAATCGTAAAGAAGACAATCGCGGTGGTTAGCGTGAAAGATTACACATGAATCTCTGGCATGATGAAGACCCCTGCAACCACCTCCACCCCTCCAAATCTTCATGTCCATCATCATCCTTCGTATATCTTACCCCAACTTATGAGAAAACGTAACTATTTTACAAGGCGGTGGTTTTGTTTGAACAAAGGTAGTAGGTGTAAAATAGTTACGAATCACCATGAAAGAGTGGTTATTTCATACAGCTCCACCTCACATCGCAGAATCACCATATACATACTTTTTAGATACAATCGAAAAAAAATGCAAATAAAATAAAAAATCTATAAAACCTTGTGCCTCTAATACATTTCCTGAGGAAAACTTCCCATTGTATTGGTACCAGCTCCATAACTAGTTCCACGGAGCTTCTGTATTTGAGCTGTGAATGACTTTGTTTGCTTTTCATTTCTTTCTCTGAAATTTCTTCCTTGTTTTCTCTGTGTGTAGTGACATTCCCCCTTTCTCTTGGAGCCATTAGTGTCCACTTCCATCGACTCAATTACTAAAAGCGAGATGTGCATTTCCTATGCAACAACAAATGAGAGAAAAAAAACACTGAAATAAAAGACGCTAATGCTGTACACCTCCGCGTCTGGCTTTATTCCTTCGCAGGTTCCAACCCATTGCCGTCAAAACCGCCTCACTTCTCTTTATACGAGGCATCCAGAATGAGTTACTCATGTGGATGGTTTGATGAGTACAAAGTGTGCAGTGTGTTGGGAGGCTTTAAGAGATGTTGTGTGTAATCCAGGCACTTTGTGGTTAGTTTGCTGATGCCAGCTGTCTGAGCACAGATGGAGGCCTGGGCTGCACTGCCGGCGTTCTCTCTCGCATGCTGGTGTCTCGTGTTCATGCCTCGTTTGATGTTGAAGTGCCCCGTGGCCTACTCTCTGAGAGCTGGTTACGGCTCGAGGAAGTGGAATGAAAGCACGTTCGGCACAGGAGTTCATCGATACCTTGAGAATGTGTGGAAATAAATGGCCAAATAAGATTACGATTCCCTGAGGTTTTAATTAGGAAATGATGTAAACGTTTACTCTGAGAGCATTTAACACAAATGAACTCTCGCAAACAGGCGATTCAAATGGAGGGGTGCAAAACAAGCTGCCATTACGCTAGCGTGTTATAAATGTCGATAAGCTGTTCTGAGACAATATCCAGTATATCTACATCGGTGGCATCAACACACAGTCATGAGACATAATGGTAAAGGTAAATATAAAAGTAAAATATATATATTAAAATTCCAAACTATACTTTCAGTGTTTATTTCGATTTGTAGTATTATATTATTTATTATGAGTCTTGTTATCATTAATCAAGACTTTTTTACAAAACATTTTCTATAACTGAATTAAAATAAGTCTAAATATTAAATGAAACACTTAAAAACAACCAGAAATTAGAAATGTTGCTTTGGCGCAAATTTGCTTTGAAGTACTAAAATTAGTGAAATTAAACCAAAAATAAATTAATAAAAACTATATAGAAATATATATATATATATATATATATATATATATATATATATATATATATATATATATATATATATATATATATAAACTACAGTAGTATAGAAACAAAACTAAAATCATTCTGATTAAAATTTTGTAAATAATTTTAATAAATTAAAATATTTTAATTAAAACTGTTATTGACAAACAAATGTAAATACAAAACTATCCAAGAAATAAAAAACAATATTCAAAATTAGGGTTTTAGAAAAATAAAAATAAATAGAAATTGTCTTTAAAAAGTCATGTAATTTTTCATATTGTCAGCTAAAATATCACTGTCTTAAAATTATGTAAGGGCCCCCCCCCCCCACCCATTGTCCACTAGGCAAAAAGACGGCAAGTCAGATCACTTAGAAATGTAACACAATACTTATCAACTCCCAATTTGAGGTATTTGTAGCACGGATGGATTACGAGTTATGCAACAGTTTAATATTTAATGAGAAATAGTAACAGTGATGCTATCCTTAGTAAACACACGAATACCCAACTCTGTATTTTAATGTATACATCTTGTTTTGAAAACACATTATATGTAAAACAAAATGTAATGGCACCTGAAGAAAGATTTACTGCTATTTACAGCACAGCTGACACATGACTGACATGAACTGACTTTAATTTGTGGTCACGAGCGTCTTAATCACTGCAGGTTTGTGATGCCGTCACCTCAGCAGAGCTGCTGACCGTACCGCTACCTCTCGCTCACTTTCCCTGAGAAGTGGTGTGACAGTGAACTTGGATTCCCTCAGGGGAACGGCGCAAGCGAAGGATTGGGTTACAGGGCGAGAGACAATCCTGAGACGAAACCGCAAGAGGCCCCGTGAATAATGCACAGGCAACACGGGGCTTCGGGTTTCCTCAGCGGGATCGGCTTCGTCTGCACTCGCCCTGCCCATCGTGCGAAACACGCTCACACACCTGAACCCATAACGGGCAAAAGGTCAGGTGGTCCAGGCCTTCATTGTTAAAGTCACTGCTACAGGAACACCTCAGGTGAACAGACATGTACGTAATCACTTTCTAGTATGTATTACATTCTGACAGGCCAGACAGACGCTTCAACCGAGATGACTGATTATTTTACTATGGTGAATGTAGTACAGTGATGAATTATGACATACTACTCAGTTATACTATAAATTACATAAACACACTTATGAACTGTAAATAACCAGGTCATAATAAATAATAAACAGGTCAACCGAAGATGACATCAGCATGTACGTATTGTAAAACGAGCCAAAATTGGTTAAGAAAATGTGTATCATAAATAATTATTGCATGTCTATAATGCAATATACTAGGGCACTAAAACTAATGAACTTTTCAGCGTTATACTGTATGACCCTTCACAAAGACCCGCCTCCTTAGTTACTGTTGCTACATCCAACAAGCCATACGTCATGTTCATATATATATATATATATATATATATATATATATACACATATATATATATATATATATATATATATATATATATATAGTATATACACACACACAAACCTGGAAAATGGGTGAATCTGGTCGTGTCAATACAGACACAGTGACTTTATGAATGCATCTACTACGTTTCCTTTCTTTTTCTTTCCTCTCTCCTCTCCTCCTCTCGTATTTTGCAGGGTGTGCAGCCCTCATTAAAACCATAGATCATAAATTGAACACTGACTTAGAGGGGCTAATCTGGGATTTAGAAGCCATTCAGTGAAAAAAGATAATTAATTTCACTCACATTCGCCGACCACAAACTGGGTGAAGAGCTTAGTGAAGATGCACATGAATTAGAGCAAGTCTTTAGAAAGTTCTAGGTAATCCCATGCAAAACGACTTTGGAAACGGTGTTGTTGACATGGTTGACTGCAGCCTCCGAGCAGGACCGCTTCACACACATTAATGCTGTGAATGAACTGAATGCAATGTAAAAATGAGGCATATTGAAAAAATCACAATCCACTGCCCCGTGCTAAGCTGAAACTACATCTGTAACAATCATGAACAAGCAGCAATGTTTTCAGTGAGCACGCTGGTAGGGAAAAAAAAATAACAACACTGATTATAACATTCATAAGAACAATGAGCAAAATGTGATGGAATCGGGCAAAACAGTAAGTTAGCAGCAATGTGAAACCATACTGTCATATAATTTTTATGTCAATATGGTCTTAAAGAATAGGGGTCCTGAGTGCTGACAGTTTTATAATTTGCAGGTTTTTTGTAAGAAATGTTTCTTTAGGTTTCTAGTTCAAGTATTTAAACACTCCTCATATGAGTTATATTTCAAAGCAACATACAGTAGATTTATATGTTTCCAGAAAACATTGTTTTCTTGTCTTGTTCCATTAGCAGGTGTTTTCTCTTTTAAGCTAAATCCTAACCAGGCAGGATGTAATGAGATCCAGTCTTTTAAGTAGTTTGTCTATCTACAGTGAATGTGAAAAAGCTGTGCAACACGACATCAATCAGAACATATTTGGGGGATTTTGGACCAATGATATTGCCGTCCACACCTCAGAGCAGTATAAATAGAAACAGGTCATCAAAATTTTGTTGCTCATCTTAGTCACGGCTGATTAGAAAAATCTAATATTTTAGTCAAAAATATAATATATTATTTTGCAATGTAACAGCTAATTGAACCTTTAGACAAAAGTTTTTTTTTTGCATAATGTGTATTTTGTATAATATTTGTATTATATTTGATACATCAGGCTTTTTATAGCTCACATAGTAAAATATGAGAAATATAACTAATAAAACAGGAGGAAAAACAATCATTTTATTCAAAGGCCCAAACTGATAAACACACACACACACACATATAAAAATATCAGTCATAAAAATTTCACTCTGTCTCCAATTAGTACTGTATTTCCTAGTAAGATGTAAGAAGATGATAGGTTAAGAGAACCTTAGATAGGTAAGATGTTATAATTTACCGCTTGTCACTTTATTACCATTCATTTAAATGTATTATATAATTACTTACTTTCAAACAGCCATGGTTTTCAGAGCAAGCAGTTTTCTAGCATTTTCCTTTAAATGTTAATGAGCTCTTCAGACCCCGCCCCTCTCTTCAGAGCTGCTCTCTGAGGGACTGTTTACTTTAGCTGTGCATTCATTGTGAAACATGCTAATTAGCACATTATTACGAAAGGCAATTTGCATTAAAAAACCTCACTTCTTCTGTAGGTGAAGCTGGATCACGAATGAATTGGGTGAATTTATGTAGATGGGGGCCTTTCTCTTCAAAAACTAACGTAATCCACTGCGTCTTTAGCGGCTCAGATGTCGGGAGTAAATGACGACTGCTATGTTCATTATTACATCCAACAACAGAACACCTCAATCACTTAGGAGTCATTATTGTCCACATCTTTTCCGGCAGTGAAACAATGTCGGATTGATGACAGCTCACTCTGGGCGGGTCTAAGGTAAGATGCCAGTCCAGTCTGTGCTGAAGCGCTACTGTCAATCAAATCTTGTGGTAGGGGCCTGTTTTTGTGACATCACATAGACAGGCATTTGAGATCAGCTCCATTTGAGAAAGGGGTAAGGATTGAAGCAGATAAAATATATATATATATATATATATATATATATATATATATATATATATATACAAAAAAAAACACTGGGTGGATTTTTTTGTCATTTTATGCTGACAAAACACATTTTAGTTCAAACGTTGTAAAAGAGAGTGATAACTGAAGTTCTGATTGCACACATTATCAGAAAAGAGGTTCATCACACTTGCTGTTTGCGTTTCCATAAACCTTGAGAGTGAATCCAGGGTGCCGTCATCCTGAAATCCAAAGCAGATGTCACCTCACGACTCTACTGTATATGAGCTGTTTTTAGTGACAAAAACATGTTCCAAAAAGTTTAACAGAATATGGAGTTCATTAAAATGGCCAGAGTCGAGGTGACCTGAAGTCTAAAAAAAATACATCAGGAAAAGGGAAATAAGGTTTGCCAAAAATGCAAATCCAAAGGGAGACAAAGGCGGTCAAAGCTTATTTTTCCTCTTTCCATTTGTTTGTTTAAATTTCACTATGGTGTTCTATAAGATTTCGGCTGTAGGGGTTAAAAACATCTAAAAAGTATTAATCATTGGCGGCAAAGCAACAGTTACACCTGTGCCTTTTGTGTTCCCCACACAAATGAAAGCTCCTGTCCCAAGTCCGTACTGCGTGTCCGGGATTACTGTGGCTCGTTAATCAAAGAACTCCCGGCAGGACAGGGCAGGCCTCTCCATGGCAGAGAAAAGTTCGCCCTGGGTGATAGCAAGCCTATTATCATATTATCGCCTCAGGCACTGCTATTAAACTGGAAATTGCAGACCATGGTTTTTAAAAAAGGGACATTCATGTGGAGATCAGTGGAACAGCTTGCAGCCACTTCAGGCCTCTCTTGTCCACGATTTCCTATGTTTTGTCTATACCCCCTTTGCTTTGCCGTCACTTAGTTTGACTGCTTTTTATAAAAATAAAAAAAATTGCTTCGTCTCTTTCTTTGATTTTCTTGAACTCTCATCGTCTGTGTCTTTGGCTCGTGTCAGTGCTGTCAGTTGGAAGAATTAGATGTGCTGTCTGGCATAACAGTGGGTCAACGGTCTGGCCAAATCCTAAAATAAAAGAGCACTTCTGCCATTACAGCTCCACCTGTCTCATATCAAAGTTACAAAGTGGTAAACTCTCAGCAGAAAAGTGCACAATACTCAACTGAATTCCCTTACATAAACTTGATTAATATAGCCTACAAAATAGTAAACTGATAAAACACATATTAGTCATATTGATAAACCAGTCATTGACTCCATTTACACTCTTAGAATAAAGGTGCTTCCCAATGCCATAGAAGAACCTTTTTGTCTAAATGATTCCATAAAGAACCTTTAACAACTGAAGAACCTTTCTGTTTCAAAAAAGGTTCTTTGTGGTGGAAGAAGGTTCTTCAGATTATAAAAAGGTAAGAAAGAGATGGTTCTTTAAAGAACCTTTGACTGAATGGTTCTTCTATGGCATTACTGTGAAGAACCTTTTAAAGCACCTTTATTTTTAAGAGTATGTGTGTTTGATTCACTAACAAGATCCGGGTCGTTTGTTCAGGAATCACACTACACTGGATGCACTGTTATGTTTTGATTTACTAAACAGAAATGATTCATCAGAGTAATTCGTTCAGGAATCGTGTTATACTGGCTGTGTTCAGTATGTGTGTGTGTGTGTCTTCACAAAAAGGAACTGATTAATTCAGTCCTTTATTCGGAAATTGCACTACATCAGTTGCGCTGTAAGTTTTTTGATTTTTTTCTAATTCTAGTATTCTAGTTTCTAACTTAGCATGTGTCAGAGAGTATTTAAGGACGGTATTCAGAATATTTTTAACAGTTACCTGGACCAGACTCTGGTGGGGGTGTAACACAATGTAAATAAACTAAGGCTGTTTCCATCATTTCCCTCTCAAAAAGACATCAATATTTCATCCGAACTGTGATTTATATTTTGTGCAGCCCATCACATACACTGCCCTTTTGCCAAATGACTGGCTTTTGGATTTCGGAGTCCCTCATTGGATAAATTACCCGGTTTCTGGTCAGTGTATCAGACATTACATGAATAATACCCCTCAGAGGAGTCCAGTATTGAGTCCAGCCCACTAATGTGATACATGAATAGGCATGGAGGCATCAACACCTCCCCTGGCCACAGCTAAAGCAGAGGTAACAAAGCCCAGGGTGATAGAGGGCCCAAACCACGCCTGGCCCCATAACGATGGGTAATTAGTGAGTGGGATTACAGCCCTGCGGTCCACCGAGAAATTAGCATTAATCAAAGAGTTGGTCAGGAGGAGAGAATTATTGGTCACACCGGGGTCTGACGATCCTGCTGGACTCTGAATGGCAATGAGACGCCTAAGGCACAGACACAGCACGAGGCCCTTTAATTGCCACCGGTGTTTTAGAACCCAGGCGACAATCAATGGCTTCCCATTGCTTAATGGCACTTGGATGGGGAGAGAGGGGAAAGTGTGAATGCTGGCAGGTGCTTGAGGCCCAGCGAACGGACTTCAGGGAAACATGATCTTACTCTGTTCTCCATGTGCTGTGCATTTGGTGAATAATGCGTTTGGTTATTTGCGTGAGGTTTATATTTTGGGCATGACCTCGGCTGGAGCCTTTCAGTGATTATTATTCTATTTCATGCTTGTTTTTGGCGCGTAGCAAAATACATGCTGAAAAGTCCCTTCAAAGTGTCCCTATGTAAACCCACTGGTGGTAATCCGTGTGGCGATTTCCATCCAGTGGCCACCGTGTTTTGTAGTAAATGTTGGAACGCTTTACCAGCTATAATATGAATTAAAACAGCAATTAAAGCTTTGTTGCAAACGATTAAGCTGAGGTCACATTAGCAAAAAGGCCCATTGTCTATTTTTAAAAAAAATTATATGCCTATTGAAATGACTGGATTTTGGCCATGAACATTTGCAGAATTTAAGCTTATAAGTGGTGACTGTCAGTTTGTGCATATGACAGGATTTTTCAGAAAAATTAATACAAGACATAGTCAGCCAGACGATGAACATTATTAACAGCAATTATTATATGATGCAGTCACACTTGTAGCAATATTTGTTAGTTCTGTTGTTGATTCAGGGTTAGCATCATCTGGGGTCCTCTGAGGGTCAGCATCATCTCTTCTCAGGTGTTCTGGATCCAGACTGGAGCTTGTGTAAATCCTAGTGGCAAAACATAGAAACAAATAGAGACATAATTAGCGTAGCTTCTGTTCCAACAAAGTAAAATTAATTAGTTTAACCCAAGCTAAATAATAAAAATGCGCATTTGATCAGATACAACTTAAGTCAATATTTAAGGGATGCATTATTCGAATGCTTGGCGAAAGAGATGTGTTTTTTATCTAGATTTAAACAGAGAGAGTGTGTCTGAACCCCGAACATTATCAGGAAGGCTATTCCAGAGTTTGGGAGCCAAACTCTACCTCCTTTAGTGGACTTTGCTATCCTAGGAACTACCAAGAGTCCAGTGTTTTGTGACCTTAGGGAGCGTGATGGATTGTAACCGTGGTCCAGCGTCTGGCGGTTTTTGTATGTTTGTTTGCCTTGATTTATGTGTGGATGACCCACAGAACGTCAGTTCCACTGTATATTTACGCATGCTTTTAAAACCCCAACCCAGCTGGCCAGTAATTATGTCCGCTTTGGGTGATATTCCAGAGAGAAGGGATCCCTGCTGCGGTCAGTCTGGATCCAACCTGAATCCAGTCCACTGTAAACACAGCAGAAGAGCACAAGATATCTCTCTGTTCGTCTACTCCCTTATGCCATACATCTTAAGCTAGCTTTAAAGATAACATCCATACAATGCCACAGAAATAGATCTCTACAGACCAAAAAGTCAAGGTTTGGCAGGTTAGCGTGGCTCTGTTAGCCATGTTGCTATTAGAAAATGTAACTAAAGAGCTTGAAAAATCATCACAGTTCATTTAGAAGTAGTTGTGTGTATATAGTATATAGCCTTAGCATCTTGTATAGAAATGAATGGGAAAGTGTACAGATAGCTTGCTAATACAGACTGCAAAGTCTATATGCTGCAAAGTTTTTCTTATCCCGTCAGAAAACTAGGCAATCAGAAACATTATCTGTCTTTCAGTCATTTTGTGTGATGATATGAGGTTGGCTGACATGTGTTTAGAAAGTGGAGTTTCATAGACAAATGGTGTGAGGTTGAAGTTAGCAAAATAGCTAAAGCGCTAACAGCACCTTTATTTTTATTCATTAGCCTTTTTCACACTTCTCGTATTCTGATTTCACACTTAAAATGTTTCTGCTATGTGTGAAATACATCTTTATATAGAAAATGGGTTACAACATTATATTTACTTTAAAAACTATACTTAAATTTTCTGGATTTAGTCAGATTTACTGAATACTAAGTATTTATTTACATGTGGCATCAAGCCAAATTACGTCTTTCTGAAACAAAGGGTAAGTGGTTCACTTATTTTATAATTTTATATTTCTTTATAAAAAACCAACAGTGCGTTCATAAATATGTTTACAGGAATTATTTTTTTACCCTGAACTTTAGCCTGTTAATGCACTGCTAGCATGCGCAGCATGAAGCAGGCCTTATTTTTACCTTTTTGTATTATAGTTCTATATATTCACAATAATTGTCCTGCCACATAGCGAGCTGCAGGTGATCTTGGCTGTCTGGTAAACTTCCTGTTCTCTCTTACTGCCTTTTTTGCAGTCTCACAGATCCCTCTCAGAGAGCAAAACCTGAGACATTGCAGCAAAACCCCAAAACTCAGCAGAGTCCAAATCAGCAGTATTACGAACAGGATCTTCCCATCTGAGGGAGCGACGCACAGCGGTGGGGGACACCAAGCAGGTGTGTGTATGTGTGTGAGTGTCCCACCGGTCAGGCATCATTAACTCTCCTAGTGGCCTTGGCTCTTAACCCTCCCCCATGCCTGGGGCCAGGACTGTGATGGCACCCTGACAGCGGGTGCAGGTTGTCTGAGCCGAGCCCTCATGGTTTGTGTGTGCTGTTCACGCTCCACTGAAGCACTGCGGCCTGACAAATGAGAGCCCTACCCATCTCTCCATATCTCGCCCGAGTCGCCCCCCCCCCCCCCCACCACCCACCACCCATTTGCATTCTTACCCCGATTGAGTTACGCCACCGATGAGCAGTCAATAGAGTCAGTGTTTGAGTTTTTGTGCAGTTTCATTCCAGTTGGAGATAGTGGCAGCCTGTGTGAGCATGCCTGTTTTAAACCAAGTGCATCCTTTTTAGTCCATCGTCTTTTGCCATTGTGCCCTTAATTGTTCAAATGGAGGATGTTGTTATATGAGGTGTCTCATATATTGGACTTGTCTTCCTCACAGCGCTCCATAAATCCCCTTTGGGTGACATACGAAGGGACGCTGGAACAAAGCAGGACTGAGGCCAAGAGACCTCTTACTTTTGACATAATATAGAAACATCGCCTCCTATAGGTCATATGAGAAACAGCAAATTTTTTTGGCTCTATTGGGCTAGTAATCAACCACCCTAGCAAGAGTTGTACACATACAGTCAAGCCAAAATGTATTCAGACACCTTCAATATTTCACACATTATCACAGTTTATTCGCTATAGTTTAGATAATAAACTATGGTAATAAATGGTAATAAAATATGACAAGAACTCAAAACAAGAAGTCAAAGTGTCTGAATTATTTTTGGTCCCAATTGTTTTATCAGTTTTACTGGTAGTCCACTGTATGAGGACGTTTTGGGTATAATACTGTATGTTACAGTTTACTTTATTTTGCTATCCCCCCTTACATAAACTATAGTGTCTTGCACCCACTAGTAAAAAATAAATAAATAAATAAATGCAAATGATAATTTTTGGTTTGATTGTAAAAGCCCCACTCATTTTCTTCACTAGTGGTCTCCAACTGTTTCCTGATAGCTGTGTTGGACCTACACGAACCTGCATTTAACGCCTCTTTACTGGCCAAGTGATCTTTGCAATGAGCTACAGTGATCCCTGGGACACATTTCAGCATTTATCTTATTAACAGGAGCCATTCACATCTTTACAGCCTTACTCATTGTTTCTTGTTTCTTCATTGCATTTCATCAGACGGCTGCCAAATGCTTTAATGCACAAACCATTAGTCTTTGCAATGATCCAGGATAGTGACTTACAGCTCTCAGTGTGAGTTGCATCTACGAGGACTGATATCTGAGAGAGATTAGAGAGGCACAAACCACACATATACAAACACACGAACCCGAAACCCGTGTGTAAACTCACTGACTAGCTGGGCAGCGAGAGTAAAAGGTGTTGCTGAACAGGTGCTGTTCATTTCACGCAGACTGCCCTGTTTTAAGTGGATTGGCAGACACGGAGCGGATAACATCCAACACCAGATAAGAGTCTTTCCTTGTCGACTTGAGTTAGGGTCTTACATGCGGGCTTTCTCTGTGTGTGTGTGTGTGTGTGTGCGTGTGTGTGGAGGCCTCGGCTGAGCCATTATGGTTATGGTTGTACGGCTGATTATGCTCGGAGAAATTATTCTGACACTGTACAGCAAAGATATGGGCAGTTCACATGACATATCACAGCAGTGACAGCCGTGCGCTCCGGTGTCACATGCTGAAATCCATATAACACAATAAATTTCTCAATAAATTAATAGATATTTACATAATACACAAAGAGGTGTATTAGATGCTTTTATGTACTCAAAGCTTTTATGCACTTAAGTCCTTCCTGAATTGAGAGATTATACATTGAATATTTATTTATTTATTTGTGTATTTTTAATATTAGAAAATTATAAAAAAAAAATACAAAATAGTAAAATAAAATGTATATTTATAATTTTTTTAAAATGTACAATTATATATATATATATATATATATATATATATATATTCATGCTTTTAATTTTTTGAATAATATTATTTATATTATGAATATATTATATTATAATTATTTTATTATTATTATTATTATATTATGGTTATTAAAAAAATACCATGCTGTCAGCCTACTTAAGAAAATTGGCAGAAGTAAAAAAAATAAAAAGTCATTAAAAATAAAAATGTCAAAGAAATAATGACCAGTCAAACAAAGTCTCACACAAATATTTGTCAGTGTTTAAAATTGTATATAAAATATCTGTTTTAATATTATAAAATAGCAATAAAATTACAAAAAGATTTAAATTATATTTAAAATAAAATATTGCAAATATATTTAATCATTATTTTTTTATCATATAAATATATATTTTTAATTAAAAAATTTAATAAAATAAATATTATAATATACAACTATGGGAAAAAATGATCTTGATTTATTTTTCTCTGGATTTATGATTTATAATTATGTGTTTTAGTAAAACATAATTTTTGTTTTATTCTGTTAAATTACTGACTACATTTCTTCCAAATTTGAATGAACTTGAAATGACAATTGGTCAACAAGATGCCGTGTTTTCAGATATGTTAATATTCATTTTTAGTCAACACAATACCAATGCTTTAACTTCAGAAGAGTTTAGAAATCAATATTTGGTGGAATGACCCTGAAAACATTTTTATTTTAACTAGTTACAATATTTTTCTTTGAAATTTGGAAGAAATATTATCAGACCTTTTATAGAATAAAATAAATATTAACATTTTACTCAAACCCATCCAGTAAATCCAGAGAAACTGATCATTTTCAAGTGGTCTCTTAATTTTTCCATAGTTACATATATTAAAAATATCGCACTTATAATTAAAATAAAGATCTAATATTTAAAAGTTAAATATTTATTTTTATGGTTATAATATTTAAAGTTTATTATTAATTTTATAATTACATTTTGACATTTTTGTCAGGCTGCAAGACTACTGCTAAAGGCTAAATTTGTAATGTATATATAAATTTATATACATGATAAAAAAATAGCAATCATTCAGAAAGAAAGTTATCATTTAATAAATTCATTAACCCATTGTGAACTCCCCACAATGTGAGTTATTTCTCTTTGCTAATGCAGGCCGAACCTGACTCACACCCACTCAAACCTTCTGGAACACACAAGCTCCTCAAATGCCAGGTGGTGCCCGTCCTCCCTGGCAGGGGAGCAGAGCATCAGCTGAGAAACTCACGGCTGAGCCAGCGTGAGAATATTGAAGCAACTTATCAGGTGACACGCCAGCGCCAAACGTGAAAATTAAAATAAAGGATTAGAGGAGGGGGTTTGGAAAGGTCTGGCCCCAGTATTTATTTATTTCTCAATCACCATTTCATGAAGCCTATCACCTTATCATTAATTCCTCTTGACACTTTCAGTTCCAAGCGACACAACTGTAATTTCAAGGGGTATTGTGTAACCTGGGCAGGCATGCTGGGGGGTGGGATGGTGGAGGTGGGGTAGGACATTTAGAAGAGGATATTTTATGAACTTCTATTTGCAACAGTATGTGTGTTCTTGTGGTGCCATTAGCCAATCAGCTTTTTCTGTGGACATAGAGTCATCAGTCAGATGACACTGATTACACTTTGATAAAAGATCACAAAGACAAACATTTCTCTCTTTAGAATAACGTGCTCTGATGAATCATACACAATAAGACCAGGAACTGAATTAACAAAATAAATAGGGTCATTTTTGATTTCATATTGACTTCAAGGATGACCAATGCAGTCTGAATGAGGCCTTGGGATATTCATCTTGGGTAATTGGATTACTCTGAATATCAGATTGCATTTACATCACTGTTTAGTTTGAAATAAATGTTTCGGGCAGCTAAGCTTTACAAACAATACTGTGGTGGTACCGTAGTAACACTTTTATTTATAATCCTAGGCTTATAAACATACATAGCCTACTGATAAAAATTTTTATAAAATAATGTATAGCCTGAATGCACTGGAAGTCACTTTGGATAAAAGCATCTGCTAAATGCATTAATGTAAATAAATCACAAAAAGATGTAACATTTACTTCAGAAAAGCTATATACACACACAGCTTTTCTGAGGTAAAAGTTTTGTTACATTATTTACAAGCTGTTTTATTGACGTCTTTAATTTTCATAAGAAAAAAAATAAATAAATCGACATGGGTAATTCTGCGAAAAATTCACCAAAATTCAAACAATGAATGTCGTTTTGATGCTCTTCAATGTTTACTGACAGATCACTGCATGCTGCCTGCCCTGGGTGACATAAATGCTAGAAAAAATTGGGCAACGGGTTTGTCGTTAAACGCTTGTTTCCCTTTCATAGGTCACTTCGATGCTGCGGTGACGTCACCACGTATGGGAACACCTTCGGTGTGACGAATGTCTGAAGCCCTATACCATCCCGCCAATCCTATTGGCCAAATAGCGCGTGGCACCGCCCAGCATGCGTAAGCATATATATACCTGGTGCCGCGCGCCATTTACCTCAGATTTCATTCCTTCAGTACGAAGCGAATCTTCTGTGCCCTATTGTCTCGCGTTCTCAGCGATCATCTACGAGCAGTATACTCCTCTGGCATGGAGTTTGAGGACAGTTCAGCGATGGAAAATTATTCTCCACATCGCTCGCTCTCCCCTACCCTAATACACAGAAAAACTTTTGAACCTGTCGTCTTTTCCTGTGAGGATTTACGGCCCACACCGGGGGCATGTAGTGCCATCTCCTTCGGTTGTGACCGCCATGATGACGACGTTCTTTCCACTGCGGCCTCGGGGTCCGAGGACTTCGCGGCCGACACGAGCCCTCTCCCTCCTAGTGGACAGGAGAGGCGTGTTTCCCCCTCCTACAGTGAGCTGTTGGAGGTGGTTTCCCGTGCAGTGGGTACATTGGGGCTGGAATGGGAGGTTGAGAAGGCCGAGGCCCAACCTTCTTCAAGTTGGACGACCGTTTCCTAACTAGTCGGACACCTGCGCAGCCCCGGAGGCCTTTACCCTTTTTCCCGGATCTCCACCAGGAGGTTTCGAGGTCCTGGAAACAGCCGTTTGCGGCGCGCATCACGAACGCTGCGGCTGCGGATTTCGCCACCATTTCGGACATGGCGGGCCATGGCTATACAGCGATACCGCCGGTGGAAGAGACTCTCGCCGAACATCTTGCGCCTAATTCGGCCGCGGCGTGGAAGTCCCGCCCCCTCCTCCCCTCGAAGGCGTGTCGAGTCACGTCTAGTTTAGTGGGAAAATCCTATATGGCCGCTGGCCAAGCGGCTGCTTCGCTTCATTCTATGGTGGTCCTTCAGGCCTACCAAGCGGAGCTGTTAAAAGGATTGGACGAAGGGGACGGCATTACACCTGAGGCGGTTAAGGAACTACGGTGAGCAACTGATTTGGTGCTTCGTGCTACCAAACATACTGCTCGAGCAGTGGGCCGTTCCATGGCTGGATTAATTACGGTTGAGCGCCACCTCTGGCTTAATCTCACCGATATAAAGGAAAAGGATAAATCTTTCCTCATGGATGCCCCTGTGTCTAAGGACGGTTTGTTTGGAGAGGCTGTCACTTCAGTGGTGGAGAAATTCAGAGCAGCGAAACAGCAATCAGCCGCTTTCTGCCAGCTGATTCCCCGCAGACCCAGGGAGGTTGAACGCCGTCAGGCGCCCGCGCGTTCTCGCTCAACCTCCTCTCACCGCCAGCGAGTGCCCTCTCGGGAAGAGCCTTCACCTATGGCGCCCCCTCGCAAGGATTGGGGCCCTAGGGTTGTTCCACCGGCTCAACAACGCCAACGAAAAAGGTTGAACCTGAGTTCGACGGCCAATGCCTCTCGTTCTCTGGCACCGAACAGCAGCTCCTGATTTTTTTGCTGCCTGCCAGGGACTGTGCCCTCCGCTAGAGAGCGCTGTTGGACCGCTTTCGCGCATCCAACACTCTCATTGCAGTCCCCACGCTCAAACCCTGACTGTTTCGCCGCAAACAGCGCCTCGAACAGCATTGGAGCGAACTGTAACACCAATCGCTTCCTCAGACACTCTGCACGATCCAGTTTTCAGTTCTCGAGGAGCGCTTCAAAGGGTCGTCATCGAACGGCCCGTCATGACGGCTCGCACAGCCGCCGCTATTTCGCTAGCGGCAGAGCCCGATGCTCAATCTGTAGGCCTAATTCCTGCCGTGGACACGTTTCAGGATTACGTACAACGAGATGCAACGGCTGCTATGCATATACTTCCCCTGTGCACGGACACCGTGAGTCTTTCGTGCCCGGACATCTCTATGTGTGCAACAGCGTTGCAGGAAACGAACATTTTGAAACCGCTAATATTGTTTCGGGCCGCGTGGGAACGCTTGCCCGGCATTTCTCAATGGGTGTTACGCACAATTTGTCACGGATACACCATTCAGTTTCGGAAAGGCCCGCCCCCTTTCCGCGGAATTCTCTCCACGGTGATGAAACCGATGGACATAGCGGTGCTGAGACAGGAAATGTTAGCTTTACTGAGCAAAGGGGCTATAGAAGAAGTACACCCCTCTCAGATGGAGTCAGAGTTTTTTCAGCCGTTATTTTGTGGTACCAAAAAAGGACGGCGGATTACGACCCATTCTGGATTTACGCCGTCTGAATCTTGCACTCAGGTCGAGCAAATTCAAGATGTTGACGGTAAAGTCTATTTTGTCTCAGATTCAACCAAACAAGTGGTTTGTCACGATCGATCTGAATGATGCTTATTTTCATATTCAGATCATCGAGAGACACCGGAAGTTCCTCAGATTCGCTTTAGAGGGCAAAGCGTATCAGTACCGCGTTCTTCCCTTTGGCTTAGCGCTAGCTCCCCGTACGTTCTCAAAATGCATGGACGCAGCTCTGGCCCCGTTGCGGCTCCGGGGCGTCCGTGTGTTGAACTATTTGGACGATTGGCTGGTGTTAGCGCAATCTCAGACTCAAGCACACTCTCATCGAGATATTGTGCTGAATCATTTACACAGCCTGGGCTTACGCACGAACTTCCAGAAAAGTGTGTTAGTCCCCTCTCAACGGATTACTTTTCTGGGAATAGAATTGGACTCTCGCGCGATGACAGCAAAGCTTTCTGTCCCGCGCGCTCAGTCGATTACGTCATGCGTTCAGCACTTCAGGGCGGGTCACACAGTGACGGTGAGACTGTGCCTCAGACTGTTAGGTCTAATGGCAGCGGCACTTCCCGTGATTCATCTGGGTTTGCTTTACATGCGCCCGTTTCAGTGGTGGACGAAACGACAGAATATTTCACCCCGTTGTCCTCCGCATCGAACGATCTCGGTGACGCGGAGGTGTGTGATGTCGTTAAGACAATGGACGTCAGCCGAATTTCTCCTCACCGGGGTTCGGCTGGGAATTTGTGCTTCCCGAGAGACTGTCACGACAGATGCGTCTTTGACCGGGTGGGGAGCTGTTTGTCATGGGCGCCCAGCCCACGGAGTGTGGACAGCGGCACAACGCAGCTGGCACATAAACAAATTGGAATTACTGGCGGTTTTTCTGGCTCTCCAGTATTTTTCGAGTCTACTGATCGGCCGTCATGTGCTTCTCAGAACGGACAACACTGCGGTCGTGGCTTATCTGAACCATCAGGGAGGATTGCGTTCTCGCCCCCTGTGCAGGCTGGCGAGGCGTATTCTTCTTTGGTCTCACGACAGATTTCTGTCGATCCGGGCTGTTCACATCCCCGGACGACTGAACTTCGGAGCGGATTTACTATCCAGACAGGCTCTGGAACAAGGGGAATGGAGATTACACCCCCAAACGGTGAATCACCTATGGCAAATTTTCGGGGAAGCGAAAGTGGATTTATTCGCGTCGAGCACGACTACGCATTGCCCGCTATGGTTCTCCCTATGCCCTCCATCACCCCTGGGTCTGGATGCGCTAGCTCACAGCTGGCCCAGGACCAGTTTGTATGCGTTTCCTCCGATTCGTCTGGTCCCAGCGGTATTATGCAGAATACGGCGGGACAGAGTGGGACAGCTGCTGCTGGTGGCTCCGCGATGGCACACACAGCCGTGGTTTGTGGATCTCATCAATCTGTTAGCGGGCTCTCCGTGGGAGATTCCCCTCAGACGGGATTTATTATCTCAAGCACAGGGATGGATCTGGCATCCGAGGCCAGATCTGTGGAACCTGTGGGCGTGGCCTCTGAGCGGAGTGAGTTGATATGTCCCGGTCTTTCTGCTGAAACTACCGAGACCATACTGAACTCTAGAGCAGTTTCTACGAGACGCTTATATGCTTTCAAGTGGAAACTGTTTATGACATGGTGTGAAACTCATGATGTGGATCCAGTTTACTGCCCTGTGGCTTCAGTACTGGAGTTTCTTCAGGACCGTTTTTCGGATGGATTGACACCAGCCACCCTGAAGGTTTATGTGGCAGCTATCTCAGCTCACCATGAGCATATAGGTGGTGTTTCAGTGGGTCGTCATCCACTGGTTTCTCGCTTTATACAGGTTGGCCTATGAGGCGCGCGGGCTCGCTTCGCCCTTAGGAGTAAAAGGTCATTCCACGGGGCAGTGGCTTCTTCTCAAGCCTTTCTCAGTGGATCTTCTTTGGATGATATCTGTGCTGCGGCAGGCTGGTCCTCACCGAGCACTTTTATCAGGTCTTACAGTCTGGATGTGAGGATGGCTCCTGGCTCCCGGGTTCTCTCCGCTTGAGCAGATGCTTCCTTGGATCCAAGCTATCAGGTACGTCAGGCGTGATGGTATAGCATTCCCATACGTGGTGACGTCACCGCAGCATCGAAGTGACCTATGAAAGGGAACATCTTGGTTACGTATGTAACCTTGGTTCCCTGAATAGAGATGTTTTATCCTAAATCGCATCTTCCGCGGAACTTGAAAAATTGTCACGCAAACCAATCAGTGAAGAGCTTACTGACACGTCCGATTTTATCAGGGTTTTTATTCGCGCAAGTGACGCGAAAATCATCTTGCGAGTAACATGATGCCAATATTCGCTTCGCATGCTCTCGTGTGAACATGTCTTTGCATTGCTTTTGTATGTAATGTACTTGCGCAACTGGAGCGGGAAATTAGCATGACGCATTGTCATGCAAGCCAATCAGCGAAAAGCTTATTGACACATTTGAGTTCCTGGAGAAGAGGATGAAATTCATCAAGTTGTGTGCATGCAAGGGGGCAGGGTTTCATATTTTATTGAAGCACCCCTGGGCGCCGCCATCGGCTAGCGGACCCCCACCTGCTGTTAGCATTCCATTGACTCCCATTCATTTTGGCGTCACTTTGACAGCGAATAACTTTACATCTGAGGCGTTTAAAGACTCCATTTGTCCATTAATTATTTCTAAAGATACACGTAAATGTATAAAAGGCTCCATTACCTTGTATCTTACGTTATGGTCCCGTAGAAGCAGTTTTTCAAAAAAATAGGCTAACGATTGCGTCATAACCAGCGACTCTCTGTCGCACAGTAGAGAAATTACTGTATGGACAGGAGGAGAAGCTCGCAGACAATCTTTTACTGTCTATGAGGTAATCGGGGGGACGTGGAGGCATAAACTCAAGGGAGATAATTAATCAGAATTCTTGCCAAAATTTGCTCCTGTTCACGCTCGCCTTCTCTGGAAGATTCGGTGGGTGATTCAGATTTCTCTTGGCACAGCGATTAGAAGACTTACAGGTTGCTCACGTGACATCTACGTCATCAAGCTCAGTTTGAGTCTGCGCAGTACGCTCAACCCCCAGGAAGTGCGTGCTTCTAATTGACTTCACTTGTCTCCATTGAATCCAATGGGGTCGCTGTGTCCATTTCTTTTACTGTCTATGTGTGCACCTGTGGATGGTGCTGTGAACCCAGACACATTGGCATATGCTTTCCGGCATATTTGGCACTCCCACAAAAGGTCCAGGGCAGCAGTAGTAATCTCCAACATGATGGATGACAGAAAAAATGGCAGAAAGAAATGTAGTTGTTGTTCTTAATGTGCATGAAGACACTCCTCATCGCACAATGTTTTTTGCCCAAGTGTAAAACATCCAGCGAGTAGTCTAGAGCGAGTACGTGATGAGAATATTCGCTTTGCTTTTGGTAATTTAAGCAGCAGCACTACGAACACATGAACCAATACTCTCATCCACTTTACAACTAGTTATAGCATGAAATAAACATGACTGAACATCAGAAGGTACAAACAGAACAACTTATTGAAATGTATCGTGTCTCTTGTAATTGGCCAATTAGTTTCAGAAAGAAAAGAAAGAGGTCTATATAATGGTTTGTTATAACGTTACATTTACCTCAGAAAATGTATGTGTGTATGTATGTATATTTAAGTACTTGTAATACTTTTTTGTGAACATATAATGGTAATACACTCAGATCATGGCCTAAAATCTAAACCAATCAAAATGTAAACCGAGTAGCAATGAGTTGTGACAGCACCACTGCAGCGCTCGCAACATGCCTGACTCTAAAAAAACACCACAACCTTGACCTGCATCCCACCGGACTGATCAGAGTCCCGTAAAACACATGTGGAAAGATAGAAAACGAGAATCACAAAAAGAAAGAAGGAGACCAGGAGAAAGTGAGGAGGGGATGCTGGACTCGCATACCTCCTGCACAGGAAACTATTTATCATAACATGCTAGGGAGATATTGGCTCCATACTGAACCAATTAGGGCTGGGGCCTGTTTCATCATACTTCATAACCTGGGCTGTGGGGTTTTGGAGCGTGGTGCCGCACGGTAATTGAATTTTGATTAAACACACATGATGCGTGACCCTGAATAGCTATAGCGAGCGCAGGACCCAAGTTTGCACAGGATCTCCCAGCCAAAAACTTGGCCAAAAAAACAGGATGTACTTTAGAAGAAATGGGGAAAGGTGGTGGTGGTGGGTGTAAATTGTTAGTAAAATCAGAGACAGCTGGCGAACAAAGATTTTTCTATGCTGTCATGGCGTCTCCATCAGCGAGGATGAGCTCTGCCCACGCTGCCGGGGTGTTTGACTCAGAGGTGAGACGGCACGGTACGCCAGCACCATGAATCTTCTCTACCGACATGCTGCGTCCGCAGCTTTATTGCAGTGGGGCTGTGCGGGTGATGGGAGACAATGATAGACTGCGTTTCTGCTGAGTCATAGACTGCGTTGAGAGCCACGACACAGTACTCGATTCGTTTCTAGCAGGCTAACACACACACACACACACACACACACACTGAGGAGCCAAGCAGATTAGCTTACAAGACCACGAAGGTCACAGACACACACACACACACACACACACACACACACACACACACACACACTCTTTGTAAATGGTGACTATTGGGAGTCTGACCTATTAGTACGTGTGACTTGCACTTTTTTGGATATAAAGCATAAATTACCAAAAAGCAAAAGAAGCAGGTACCAGAATTGATTGTACTTATGACTTTTAAAGTTGCAATTAAAAATAACATTGAAACAGGCCTCCATTTATTTTAGTATTTTAGGAAATGCAAAGCTTTGATCAGAAAGAGTTTATCAAAGAGGACAGAAATGGGTGGTATAACTGAGCGCTGTTACAGAAGGAATTTGTTCATCATTTTCTTTACAGGCTGTTGAGAGTGACAAGGACAGCTTGCTTGGCACAGTGTCAACCAGAAATGCTTGTCAATATCTCGAGTGTATAAGCGCTCCATTCATGATTGCATCTGCACTTCAATGCACCACAGGTTTGGAAGATGAGAGAAAGACAGAGAGAGAAAAGTGGTGAATGCAGGGCAGGGGTTTCTTGCTGATCACATTTCAAGACTGTTGAATTCTGGGAAGGGAGCAGAGATGCTGCACTCACTGTGGGATTTCGCAGCTGTGGACCTTTCCACATCCTATCACATGCAACAACATGGCTAGTGGCCCCAAAAAGTATTTGGACACTTAAATCACACTTTAAACAAAGTGTCTGAAAGTCATTGAATTTAAATCACTGTTGTCATTTTGAAGTGTGGCTTAAATGTTGATATACTTTTCGCGGCCATCAAATGACCGCAGAAATGTCCATTTAGACTAACACAAAACTTCACAGGCCCCATGATCTCAGCCATTTCCCGTTTGCTCTGTTTAGTGTCATCTTGGCTCTGTGCATCAAACACCTCAGGTGGATAGAAGGCAAGTTCAGTCATAGGCCTTTGACATTTTTTTTTAAATGCGTAAATCTACCAAACATGCATTAAAAAAATCACTCATATAGTACACTGTATGGGGTGTATTATTTAAATACTGTAAGCACTTAATTTTCTTATACAATTCTCAACCCAGTGGGGAAAAGGCTGCTGAGCTCAAATAAATAAATAAATATGATTAAATACAGACAAAGATTTATTGATTTATCATACCATCCCTAAAAGCAAAAAAAAAAGGAAAAAAAGTTGCATATGTATTAACAAATTAAACTATTATTGTAATTTCCCACTACAATATTTGCATAGAGAGCATTTTTTCTGTTGCTCTTTAACACCAGACACCACATTCACTCACTCATTTTGGTACGTGGCATGCACCATACTGGAAATAGTGAAAGAGTAAAGCAAAAATAAATTTTGGACCCATTTCCCCACCTGATGCAGCTGCATAAAGAATCATTGTGGTCTGCAATGCAGGATTATTTCACCCCTCCTTTGGGAGTTTGTTGTTTTTGGACGGGTAAAAGAAAGGGAGCACCCCACGCCTCCTCAGAGCTGTTTCCTCCTCTTAATTTTTCTCCATCTCAAAGGGCCTGAGAGCGGGAGAGGGAGAGATGGAGGTTGCACCTATAAAACACCAGGGCCGGATGAGGAATGGCCTCCTCCGCACTGAGGGAGGGGTGCAGTCCCAGAGCTGCTGCTCTCTCTTGTGGGAAGTGCACTATAAATCTCTGGTCTCTTATCCGGCTGGTCTATTGATAAGCCCTGTACTGCTGGGGAACAAGAAAAGAGCTTGAGAGAGGAGGAGAAAAGAGGTACAAGAAAGGGACGGAGGGGGTTAGGAACACATTTTGCACATGAATCACTTTACAAGATCAAAGTTATCTTGTTTTCCATTTTTCGGGAGACATTTAACAACTCTGACAGTTGTATTATATGATATAATTAATCTAAATCAATTCAAACTCGTAGAGGTGCATTGTTATTATTACTTATACTTATGGTTAAGGGTTTTAAAATCCCCAAACATCAGTTCAGGGCCTAATTGACACTTCAAATTGAACCATGCAGTTGCTTTCAAAGCCACTGAACATCTTAAAATGAATGCGAATCCTCACGGTCCAAACTATTGTTTCATGGAGATTTATGGTGATGCCTAAAGCAGGCTCAGGAGAGCTTGGGCAGAGTCCCAAAGCAGCACTGGTCAGCCATCATCACAGACGCTGGGGAACGTGCTAAATCTGTTTTTACATATTCAAGCAGAGTCGTATGTGTTTTAGCAAGGACACTGCAGTTCATAAGGAAGTGTGCTCATATGCACATTGGCATAGTCGGGCCTGCTTCGCCATCACTTCATTGTGATGAAGAGCCTCTACAGGAGTCAGTATTAATGGTGATGTGACGGACTGAGACAGGGCAGACAAGCAGACGCACTCAAATGAAATTGAAGGAGCACTTGACATTGGTCCGACACAGACCGCTTGAAGATGATAGGGGATAACGATGGACCACTTTTAAAAGACACCTAAAAGGTGTAACAACCCAATATTATATGATATCTAACAATTAGAGATTATTTTGGCCGATACCAGATATTATTCATATGTTATGGCCAATACAATACAAATATGATGACACACGCACACACAAAAAATATACAATATACAAATATAGCATCTGAATCAGAAAAATTGCCTTACTAATATTGGCCAATTCAGGTCAATGACAAAAATCAACATTCACTAATATTGTCCAGTACCAATATGAAAACCCATGGGTTTGCGCATTTCTACTAACTATGCAAAGTAGAAAACATGTCAGCACAGAATATGATGATAAAACTTTATTTACAGTGTTTAAATAACATCAAAACATCATACGGGGCCCAACAATATGTAGCTAGTGAGGACAGGAATGAAAAGAAACAAAAGATGGATGACATTCCAGCAGCATGACTCAAAGGAAGAGAAAGATTGATGGAGAGAGAGTGATAGAGGACAGTGGAAAAAACAGCTACACCAGGATACGAGCAGAACTTGGACAAAGGGACCAGCGCTAACTCAGCATATGCATGAGCCATGTTTACAGACTCCAGATATGGGCTAGTCTTTCCCAGAGCGTAGTTTGGCATGTCCATTTGTCTTCGTGTTTGGAAACGGCAAATACATATCTAAAGAAAGGATGGGATTTACATAACACTATCCTGTTTATTTGGTGGGTCATCTCATTGGGATCCACCTGAAATGGCAGAATGGAAAGAGTTAGTTCTGTTTGGGAGCAGGTCCAGGATAACACAAGCAGAAGATAAATCAGTCTCTTCCCAAACTGGAGAAGACACATGTGGCAATGGAATGTTTCCAATGCTGAAAATGGATCAGTGTCATTTTTCCTATATGAGAACGAACAACATTTGTATTTCTGGATTCATTCCAGAGCTGATTTAAACAGGGGAAACCTCTTTATAAGGATGAAACATAGAAAAACAGAAGAAGGATTAAGTTGGCTCTAGGACATTTATCAAAGGTTTAATGCCCTGTATATTGTCAGAAAAAATATATAAATACATAGTAATTCTAGGGGTACAATATCTTGTTGTTGGGGCAGAACCCTCAAAGGGACATATCTAAACCTTATTTACCCTGAAAGATTCATAGGAGTAAATTTATTGTTTATATTATTACTCTAAGGTACTAATATTTATCTTTTAAGGTAGCTAAGGTACTTTAAGGGTACTGCCCCAGTGACAAGCCATTGAACTCTTAAGATACAACTGGACCATTTGACACGTAGGTTGCTTTGTCTATATCTGGCAAACTTTATCTAGATCTACATTGAGTTCTTCTAAATAAGGGATGATTGTCTTGATATAGCACTAGATATAATGTTAGATCATCTCATCTAGATCGGGTTATAAGGAAATAACAAGGATGATGGTCAGAGGTGGAGTCCTAATATTTTTAAGTCAAACATAGATAAATCTAGTCTTGGACTTAAGTTTCAGTGACAGTTCTCTCATGAAAATGCATTTGCTTTCAGACTAGACTTGCATGAAACTCTGCTAGTGAGCTTTGGGTGAAAGCAAGTGAGATATAAAAGAAAAGAGGGGCAAAGAGACAAGAAGATGAGAGAATCAGGGACAGAGACCTTGTCTCTTTGGAGGCTTACACTAGAACAATGTTAACACAGGAGAGCAAGTAATGGTCTCCACGTGGGTCCCATTCCACATAACACCCTGTCACCGCCATTACCACTGCGGCAGCAAATGTTGACCAGAGCGCCAAACTGGCAGGAAACAGAAACTGATAGGGGACAGACACAGGAATCGTCTACAATGCAGCCACTATTTTCTTTTGGATATGGGGGATGTCTGCAAGAGCATGTGTGTGGAGTACCAGGACAAAATTCAACAGATGCAGCCCTGGTGCCAGCCATAATAAGTGCAATCTCACGACCCCGTTGTGCTTTCCCAACATCCTCTCAGCACGTCTGATATTTAATCATTCTCTCTCCCCAGAGCAGGGAGCCCCTTCTGGGGAACGGGAGAGTGAGGGGCGGTGGACAGGGGCTTAGAGCACAGCTGAAGGTGTCCTTGGTCTGCCAGTTTGCTTTGATACCCCAGGAGGTCACTCGAGATCACCACTGACCTTGACTCACATTATTAAGAAGTCTTTGAAGAACTTTCAAAATATGCCGCTTACCCAAACGCCCATTGTACTGTTCTCTCTGCTGGTTTTGTGTGACAGGGTTCACAACTATCCCATCCAACCTTGTATAGTTAAGTTGTATAGTAAAGTTCTCACCTGGTGTCTTCACGGAGAGAGCTGCGTTCTTCTGTAGGTCTCGTTTGTTATCGTAAGACGGGTGAGTCGTGCCCCGTAGTGGTCCACAATGTAATCTGACCCATCTGATGGACCCACGATCTACACCAGAGCAAACGGAATGAGTCTCAAATGTCAGAGCAGCGTAGGGAGACCTACAGAACAATGTAATCTTTCACCAGACAATTACATGATTCCACATTACACAATGATGAATACCAGGTGGGTTGGTAGGGTCTATCATCCTCCTCAGATGGCTCATGCTCATATAATTGAATTGTAAGACAGTAATGCCGAACTGGAAGCAATTTAAGTTTAACCCCAGGCAGTGCTGTAATTGAGGTTGCTTTTGGAGTCCTGGTGAGGAGGAGTGTCCCGAAGGACAGTCCCCTGATCAGAGCTTTAGCTATGAGCCTACAGCTCAAACTGGGGCCCATGCCAGTTCTGAGATCAGCTACTACCTAAACAACATGCTTGGACTGATGCACAAACATGGTGAAACAGCTTCCTGCAGGCATACGTGCCCAACACCTGGCCCGGCCGGCTCTGCTCCACTCCCGCTTTGGGACGGGATGATAATGAGAACACACATCTGGTAGAGGGAGAAATGTGCCCACCAAACACAGACACTGAGTTCTACCATGTCAAGATTAGCGCTTGTCTGACAGCGGCCCAATACAAGCTATTTCCTTTTGCAATGGTATCGGCCGAGAGTTGTCTAGATCTGTGTGGCAGTCAACTAGAGTTTCATGTTCTCTCATAACGTTAACATTCAATCCATAAAATTTGCTTGATGCCTCCACTTTCAAACCTAGTTTCGCAGCAACATTAATCTTGCATCATTACTTCCAAAAGGAAAAACGTGGGGCGACTTGCGGGAGGGGATATAAATAACAGTAACGTCCCAGGTGTTTATTCATTAGTTGTCAAAGATGCATTTCCCGGACGACGTTGCTCTTAGCGGAGGTAGTTTGTGTATAAAATATGAGGTTTTAGAGAGGAGCGATGTGTGCAAATGGGGTCTTGAGGCAAGGGTATACTCTTTATCAAAAGTGTCAAAATTTTAAAAACGAATAGGCCCGACAGTCGACAGCTAATTGAGAATGTTAGTGCGTGACAGCTTTGGCTGCTAGAGGCACTTCTTAAAAGCATTGCTCTCCCAGGGCCTTCAATAAGACATTAAGAGAACAATAAACACTGCAGTGGCTCTGCTAATCAAAGCCACCCGGCCATTTAAAAAAATAAAGGCCTGCTTTATTTATCCACTGCGACTAGGAAAAAGCGGGTATTTCCGAGGAGGAACACAAAACGACTGAAGGAGTGATGATAAACTGGCAGGAGCGTGAAATTGTCAATGAATGGACAGGTATTGTTTTGAGGTAGTGCGCTGCAGGCGACTACTAATAATCAAACAAGGTATGGAGGATTTGAGCCGCACACTGTTTATTGAATCAGTAAATTTGAAAGAGACGGAAAGGCCAGAACTTTTAGTGCTTAAAAATGATGCATATTCCTGATAAACATGTCATTCTTGAGACGAACGGCAAATTTGGTATCATAACACACTGTCCTGTCCTGATCTTTTCCAACATGTTAAAACATGTCTGATGACATCAGGTCATTGTTCCCCCAGTGTAGAGTAGCTCAGACACATCTGAGCAAATCTCCAAAAAAAAAAAAAATGTTTATTTTCACTAGCAGCGGGAGACGCAAACATTTCCAACATATGATGCAGAAGTCCGCCAAATTCTAAAGTACATGTAATAATTATTCCTGGAGCCATCCTTTAAACACATAAGAGCTTTCCATAAATATCTGTCACCAGTGGAGTGTGGAAGTGAGCAAACGTCTCTTATGTATAGTTTCATTCAGGCCAGTGAGGCCTAATGAGAGTAGAGTGGGTGAGGTTAGGCCTAACAAGATGACAAATGGAGCTGCTTTTTTCTCTTGTCAGGTGTAGGGGGCCTTTAATAGGGGTTAGGGGTGTCCTGTGGGACCGTGCGACTCGGGACAGGACGAGGAGGCGGCGAAAACAAACCACGCTCTCATTAGCTCCTTTCACAGTGCTGGAGGCACTGGAAGAGAGACACAGGTGCCACTGAATACAAACACAAGCATTCAAGTACAAGTCAGTGCTGAGTCTCTGTGTCTGCAGCTCAATTAGGGGATTGTGGGTAAAGTGCCTCCCCTGCTAACTCCCCTAATATGGTAAATGTAATCTCGTAATCATTTAGAAGACACTTTTAACCAAAGTGACTTACAGTATATTTATGAAAGGTCTTGATCAAATGGCACAATGAAGATAGCTCATGCATCCCCCCTTGCAGGATTTTGAAGAAATGTCATATTTCACTGCAAAATTTAAATAAATAATATACATGTATATTAATATTATTGATAATTACAGCATAATAAAAAAATTAATCTATTTATATGATATAAATGTAATTTCTTTTTTTTTAATGACATTCATGACATAAAAAAAAAAAATCCAAAATCCAAAAACAGAATTCTGCCCTCAGTGAAAGCAAAGTACAATGTGAAGCGACACAATTACAACCAATCAGAAAGAAAACATTTGGGCAATATAAAAAAACTAAATCCTGACCAAAATGAAAAAATAAAATGGATCAACCTTTGAGGGAAAAAAAGCAGAAGGAAATGCATACATCAATAAATGGGTCAAAAGCCTTACCTGCATGGATATCAACATAAAGTCCACTAAGCTTCCAATTCCACAGAACCCCACAGTGCAGAATTTCAACAGGCCTGGAAGCAAACAAAGAGTGAGCCACACGTTAACCAGGAACATACTATCAAGCCTCCCGTCATAACCAGTCTGTGTCCAAAAACACTTGACCACAGAAAAACAATTTTGAGGGCAAAGCTATTTTTCCGTGCACCTAAGGAAGTGTTTATTTTTTCATGCTTGCAGTAGTGCAGACTACTTCTGGTGAAGTTTTCAAACCACTGTGCAAGGTTGTTTAATCGGCTTGTTTCCATCTAGGATTTTGTGTGGAATGGTATGTCATTTAATTAGCATTTATGAGCAAAGTTTATAATGTCCATGCAACTGCCACAAAATAAACAATTTAGGTTTAAATTTATGTAGGCCTACTTGGATGTCCACTGAGTGCTCATTTGAAAAACACAGATCTACAGTCCATTAAAAAACCTCTTCCATCCTGCGATTCAAACATAATTGCTGCTAATCATCCCTAATATTACTTATAATTGGTCTTTGAGGGATTTAGGCATGTTGATTCCAGGACGGATATCAAAAAAGCCACCTGCAGAATGTCTTCTCAACAAGTCCAGGCCTTCCTTTGAATCACACCTGGTCTGGACTGACCTCAGAGCTGCTGGGCAATTACTCTCTCAATGAACACGTCTATACACCCGACTCCTGCGCAGTGTGAGCCTGCCTTTCACAAACTCCGGTGCTCCTGGACAAAGAAACCGGGAACAAGGGGGACCTTCAAATGCCCAGGCCCTTTTGTGCTAAAGCAGGTGCTTAATTGATCAGGAAGTCCTTAAAACGTGGAGAGAGGCAAAAAGACAGCTTCCCGCTGCATTCCGCCTTGGGATTTAGATGTACGACTTGAACTCATCTGCAAGCAATGACAATAATTGCACTATGGGATAGACGAACACCATGAGATCTGATGGTAAAGGAGAACTGTTTTAGTTAATTAGTTGTTGCATGCTGATTCGTTTTGTTAAAACAGCTGGTGCCAAAAAAGAGCAAGGTGCTCGGAAAAGGGTCATCGGTGGGTTTCTCACATGTTCTGAAAAGCAGCGCGTGATCTACAGTTCTATAAGGACTGATATTGTTGGCCTCACATGTGAACTTTTCTTTAAAGCGCTACAAACCTGTTACATGACGTCAGTGTGTGCGGGGATTTCTCTCAGGAGTTTATTTTCAAAACAGGCGTGGACCTGGTGGGGATTGTTAATACTGTTGTCAAAGGGGAAGGTTTAGAGTTCCTCTAACTAACTAACAGAAAGGCTAAAAACCATTTTAATAACCAGTCTTTGATCAAAACTTTAAATCAATGTTTTTTTGGCTTTTAAACCATGGCTGATGGAGGCACTCCCACACAACCTATAAAGAACATATCCAGGTCACATGTCTACCTAAATTCAAGAGCATTTTTATTTATTTATTTGTTTCATTTAGACATTATTTTCATGACAATTAAGCACATTTACTATTCCCTATACTGATTATCATTAATATGATGTGGTAATTATTTATTGCATTGTAGTAAAAAAATAAATAAATAAAAATATTAGTGTTGTTATCATTAACTAAAACACACACACACACACACATATATACATATATATATATATATAATTATTATTTTTTTTATTCAAATAAAGCTGACATAAAATATAAATATTAGATAAAAAAAAACTTAAACTAGCCAAAAATTTAAATTGCTGCCTTGGCAACTATCTTAAGTACTAAAATTACTAACTGAAACAAAACTAAAACTAAAACAGAAAGAAAATTATATCAATTTAGAATAAAAAAAAAAAAAATGATGAAAGCATAAAAAAAACTAAATATTAAGCAAAATAAGATGAAAACTGAAAACAATAAAAACTTAATATATCCTAAAAAATAATACTTATTCTTTTAGTTACTTTTGCAGAATAATAATTAAAAAAAACAGAATTGAGATAATATGAGACACCCTGCTCTCTAGATTGCATTACGAGGTTTGTGCATTAGGAAAAAACATATATTGGTCGATCATTAATATACAGTTATTTTGGTTATTGTCGTATCTTAATCATAATATTTATCAGTATATATATCCATAATTATCATATCAGACCAAATTTCCATGTCAGTGCTGAAATGTGCATCTGCCTCTTAAAATCAAGAAGTGCAAAAAAAAATATCAAGATCAGTGCAAGATCCAAAAATCCATCTGTATGATTCTTATTCTGAGAACATCTGGTGAAAAGGTGTGTCCTTGGATAGGATACAAGAGATGATGTCAACAGCAGAATATCCAGGACTGATTGTGTCTGTTCTAAAGGTCTCTGGTGTTTCAGCGCAGCACAGGCATGAGATATTTTCATTATTGATGGGTAAATGGGTGCCAGAAAAAGGTGATTTGGGGCTACGGCACACAGCCAAAAAGAAAAAAAAAGCAGCGTTGGATCCATGGCCTAGCGGCCTACACATTTAGCCAAGTTTGAATCTGGTTTGCGACATTTACAGATTTTACTTTCTATTGTTTCCTGTCTTAAATCTCACAGTGTCTATAAAGAATGGACCAAAAAGACCAACAATAAATGTCAAATAGTACGTTCTCACCCAAGGCTGGATATCCCAAGTAAAACCGATCCGCCCCAATCCATCCCAAGAAGAGTGACAACGCAAGAGCTACTTTGTATGAGTAACCACTCCTAATGAAAAACAAAACACATCCATATTATTCAAAGATATTCACAGACTATTTACAAATAGGAATAATCCATACTCAAAACCAGAGTAAATTTGACTTACACATTTCGACACGGGATGCTTTTGTTGAACCCGACCTCTTCACCACTGAATTTAAACTGTGTTCCATTTGACAGCCGACAGCTGATGTTTGGAGCTGGTAGACATTCCACTGTAATGAAACTAATCCTAAGTTTCCATAGTCTATTACAACATTGTAGTGCATAATATATAATTACAGTGAATAATTATAATGATTGAAATATTGTATGTATGTATGTATATATATACTCACCTAAAGGATTATTAGGAACACCTGTTCAATTTCTCATTAATGCAATTATCTAATCAACCAATCACATGGCAGTTGCTTCAATGCATTTAGGGGTGTGGTCCTGCTCAAGACAATCTCCTGAACTCCAAACTGAATGTCAGAATGGGCAAGAGGTGATAAGCAATTTTGAGCGTGGCATGGTTGTTGGTACCAGACGGGCCGGTCTGAGTATTTCACAATCTGCTCAGTTACTGGGATTTTCATGCACAACCATTTCTAGGGTTTACAAAGAATGGTGTGAAAAGGGAAAAACATCCAGTATGCGGCAGTCCTGTGGGCCAAAATGCCTTGTTGATGCCTTGTTGATGCTAGAGGAGAATGGGCCGACTGATTCAAGCTGATAGAAGAGCAACTCTGACTGAAATAACCACTCGTTACAACCGAGGTATGCAGCAAAGCATTTGTGAAGCCACAACACGCACAACCTTGAGGCGGATGGGCTACAGCAGCAGAAGACCCCATCAGGTACCACTCATCTCCACTACAAATAGGAAAAAGAGGCTACAATTTGCACGAGCTCACCAAAATTGGACAGTTGAAGACTGGAAAAATGTCGCCTGGTCTGATGAGTCTCTATTTCTGTTGAGACATTCAGATGGTCAAAATTTGGCATAAACAGAATGAGAACATGGATCCATCATGCCTTGTTACCACTGTGCAGGCTGCTGGTGGTGGTGTATTGGTGTGGAGGATGTTTTCTTTGCACACTTTAGGCCCCTTAGTGCCAATTGGGCATCGTTTAAATGCCACGGCCTACCTGAGCATTGTTTCTGACCATGTCCATCCCTTTATGACCACCATGTACCCATCCTCTGATGGCCACTTCCAGCAGGATAATGCACCATGTCACAAAGCTCGAATCATTTCAAATTGGTTTCTTGAACATGACAATGAGTTCACTGTACTAAAATGGCCCCCACAGTCACCAGATCTTAACCCAATAGAGCATCTTTGGGATGTGGTGGAACGGGAGCTTCATGCCCTGGATATGCATACCACAAATCTCCATCAACTGCAAGATGCTATCCTATCAATATGGGCCAACATTTCTAAAGAATGCTTTCAGCACCTTGTTGAATCAATGTCACGTAGAATTAAGGCAGTTCTGAAGGCGAAAGAGGGTCAAACACCGTATTAGTATGGTGTTCCTAATAATCCTTTAGGTGAGTGTATGTATATATATATATAGCTACAATAGATACAATATATTACATAATTACATTAGTACACAACATTATTACAACATTGTAGTGCATTATATATAATTATAGTGTATTATTTTAATTATTAAATATATATATATATATATATATATATATATAAATATTAAATATATAATGTTACAATAAATATATTACATGATTATGTATAATTATTATATAAGTTTAAAATAATTATCTATAAAATGTTAATGTTCAATATAAATGTATAATAATATTGTAAAAAAACTATTAATGTAATATTTACTATTAATTATACATTATATAAATTATATATTAAAATAATCATATTGTAATATTATTTATAAAATGTATATGTACACACTATACTGATCATAATATTACAAATATTATAATATATGTATACGTTAAGTACTATAATACACTTTTTAATTATACATTCTATATTATTTACATGACAAATGTACACACTACATCTATATATAGTGTAGAACAATTACATTTTATAGTGTACATAATTTACATAAAACATTTTTCTAAACATTTAAAAACTTTTTACAATACATAAAAGTATTGTAATTATATATTATATGTATTATATATTACATGATTATATTATTAAAGTTAGTATAAAAATGTAACATGATAAAAAATTATAACAAACGTATACTATTAAATGTGACCATAAGATTATTTATATTATGATTATAAAAAGATATAATGAAACTATTTATTATAAATTATATTTTATTTTATATTGTTATAACATAATTTAATTATTTACTAAATGTTTATTTACACACTACAATAACAGCATTTTAAATAGTAAAAATGTACACAGCTGACCCACCCCAAGCCAACCGGTCCTTGCAGTTTTCTGGTTCTTGAGTTGCATCATCTATTTTGGGTTCTTTACACACATACATGAGCTCTGTTAAGGAGAACTTAAGTGCCATTTAATAATGAAGCAACATTGAAGCTGATTTCCAATAGTTATGGGGGAATGACTCATGAGCAATCAGTGGCAGTCAGTGGCGTTTATTATTCGTCCGTTTAACACTTATAGATATAGAAAATTTAACCAGTGTGGGTATTTTTTAAACAAAAACATCTGCAATGTTCAAACAGGTCTAAACCTAATTAAGCTCATGCAATGTAAGGCATAATGAGTATAACTTTCTGTATCACTCAATATAAGATTGAATCACAAATCTAAAACACAACACCTAATATCTGTTCCGTCATTATGTCAAACAATGTTTTGTAAGTTAAATAAGTACATTTATATTAAAAACAAGCACCATTAACAGCGACAGTTCTAGCTGACCGACTACTGTTTAAAAGATCGCTATATATTTACGCGGTTTTGAAAGGATATTGTCCCAGCTGCAGTTTATCACAGTTGTCCACATCATTCCCCAGGCTGTGAATGACAGTCAGGCAGAAGGTGAAGATGATCAGCAGCCGTGTTTTTGAGCGAAAGCGCAACAAACTCCTCCAGTGTAACGCCATGTTGAACTGTCACGTGACTGACGGAGCTCTTAAAGAAACAGTGCACTAGATTCGCCGCACACATAGCGTGTAAGTCTCTCGTAATTCTCTTATTTAACGCCTTTAACTTAATGTATATACTTAACAAAGCCAGCTTGTTTCGTTAGAGCAAGTTTGCATTTAAAACCAAATATCGGTTCAACTTATTCGCGGTGTTTGATGCTGATAATCAACTTTGTAAGCTGCTAACTGCGCTAGCCTGTGTCACATAATGGGGATTGTATTGCGAAGCAGGAGCACGTTTGTGTATTTTCATTCTTTTTTAAGTTATTATTTATTATAGATATTTGAAAACAAAGTACGTTTCGATTTATAAAATTATTCATTAACGTCTCGTTGTTATTGCACTGATTCCAGAGCGGTGACTCGGGTGTTTTATGCGTATGCACCTGTTTGATAGCGTTTATGTAATTTATATTATATGACATTAAATAAATAATGCTTTAATTGAAGAGTATTAATATAAACATCTCATTATCCTTCAGTTACATGGTGGTTTCTTTGTTAACTTGTGTTTAAACTTAAATAAAGTTCACGGAAACGTGAATGCTCACGCACTTCCTGGTTCCAGGTGAGACTCGCTCAGGTGTAAACACACACGAACAGACAAAACAGGACTCAATCTCAGCCCTAAACACTACCTGGAATGCTGGATTGTGTTTGGTGAGGGATTCCAAATCGACAGAGGTTTGATTCAACCTCAAGACCAAGTGCATGGGCGAAAATTGTAGGTAAGTAAGGTAGATACTCTCACTTTTGTTTAGTTGGCGGTTCACGTGAACTGAAACTACCAACTCCTCTTTTAAAAGATATCTTTACAGGTTATAGAAAAAAATACTTGAGTCCTACATAATAAGATGCATTAATTTCTGTTTGATCACATGAAAAGAAATGCATCATGCCAGCATACATTAAGTAAAACTAAGATTTGCTACCATCTTTTGGAGAAAGATTGATGATTTGTGAATTATAACCTTTGCATGGTTTCCATTTTTTTATGGAAAGTGGAAAAAAAAGTCAAAGTCATCATAGAAATTAATATAACTTTAAAAAGTTTAATTATGAGTTACTGTATATTTAATTTGTGTACATAGAATAAATATGAAAATGTTTGGTACAGCTCATAAAATTATTTTCATTACTGATATTAATTACAATAACAGCAACTATTACAGTTGCATTGTTTTTATATATTTCTCTACATAACAAATTTGAAACTTCAACTATTTAGTCTGTCAACCATTAAATTATTATTATTATTTTTATTAGTAGTAGTAGTATTACTTACATTTGTAATAATTTTTTAACAGAAATTACACTCAAAAATAAAAATTGTAATGGATATATTTTCCCTAAAATAATTTTAAAAGGCAACTAAGTAGCCTCATTGAAATTAGTATTAGTAAATGCCATTATTGAATTGAATTGGACGCCTTTATTGTCATTGTATTTTTCGGCATACAATGAAATTAGGAGCACTGCGCCTGACTTGGCGTTAGAGAAACAAACACATGACCAAAGACAATAAATAAGACTGTACAGTACAATACAATTTAAATAAGTAAATACAACAAGTGACTGAGTCTTGTTATTCACATTTAGCAATCTGAGTAAAGTGACCATTTATAGTATTGCACGTTGGCCTTCACATTGATATGCACATTAAGTTCATTAAAAAGTACAGTTTGAATGGAATAAGTAACTGTGGGGATTTAGTGAATAGATATATCATTGCACATATTATTATTGCAAGTGAAGCTATGATTAACAGTGGAGTTGCTATATACAGTATTGAGCAGAGTATATACAGAATATAAATAGGAATGCAATTTAGGGATTATATCTACATTATAACAAGCAGCAGCATAAGAACAGTGGTAATAAATACAGTTGGATGAGTGTGCAATAGTATTGTTAAACAATGTATTCTATGCAAAATAACAGTAGAGAAATAGAACGGTAACAATTTTAGACAGTTTACAGTGTGATAGCTTGAACAATGTGCAGTCTGTGCAAAATATGATTAGTGCAAATACATGTATGTAAAGTACTGTGACCAGTGCAGTAAGAGAGCAGGTGCAGGTTAGATTATAAATACATGTTAATTTAATGTCAAAGCTCAAAGTAAGGCTGTCTTTAAAGGTTTATGTGTTACCACTAAATATACTATCTATCTCATTTAGTGCCCCTGAGAGATAATGGGAGTGAGCAATGATTTCCAGGGAGGGTAGTGAGCAGCTAGTGATTAAAAAAAATATATATATTGACTGATACATTTTGAAATGTATTTCCATCCACTTTCACAGATCAATCTGCACTGAATTTCCAAGATAACGACGATGTATGAGAACGTACCGACAGGTATCACTCATTTTTGTGATTTTTTTTTTTTTTTCATCCAAGCAAGTATATAATGCTTTAATCCGACTTAGCATGGTTAATATCTTGATTGTGTGTGTTCTCAGTGTCTGCTTCCGAGCGGCAGCAGGTGCTCCAGGCCTTGGAAAGACTTCAGTCCAAGCTCGTGCAGAGAGAAGAGTGGACCCACAGCGACAGGCTCGGCACGCTGAAGGAAGCCCTGCAGAGCCCTCTGTTCGGCCACATCCTCACCCTGCAGCACTCCGTCAAACAGCTTAAAGACCAGGTGAGACTTCCTCTAAATGAGATGGATAGTACAGTATATTCAGTGGTAACACGTCAACCTTTAAAGACAGACTTACCATCTGCTTTGAAATTAAATTAACATTTATTTATAATATGCATGTTTTGTGTTGTAGTTAATGCACTATATCGTTCAAAAGTTTGGGGTTGGTGATGCTTTTGAAAGATGCTTTTTGGAAGTAATCTCCGGTGCTCAACAAGGCTGCATTTATTTGATCAAAATACAGTAAAAACAGTAATGTTGTGAAATATTATTACAGATTAAAAGATCTGCTTTCTATTTTAATGTATTTTAAAGAGTAATTTATTCCTATGATGGGGAAGCTAATATGCTGATTTGCTTCTTAAGAAACATTTCTTATTACTATCAATGTTGAAAACAGTTGTGCTGCTTAATATTTTAGTGGCAAGCTTGGAAGTGTCAGGTTTTTTTTTCAGGATCATGTGCAATAGTTCATGGGATGAGTAGTTTATTATAAAAAAAAAATAAATAAAAAAAATTATTGACTGATTGGGTTGTTTGGTTAATGTCTTGTCATGCAATTATTAAATGTTTTTTAAATACTGATGTATAAAATAAATGAAAAAATTAATTTCAGGAACGTCTATACAAATAAAAATATGAATACATCAGTAACCCTGTACAATAGCATTATATATATATACATATATATATATATATATATATATATATATATATATACATATACATATACACACACACACACACACACACACACACACACACTTAACAGACGAGCGGTTCTGGTATATTCAAATAGGAATATGAAAATCATAGTCTCAAGATATTTCTAATTATTTTAAAGTATTGTTGTATTTCTAACTAGATTTTGAAATTTTATGAAGACAAAAAGTATATATATATTTATTATTATTAACTATTGAACATTATATAGTGTTAGAAATTTGGCAAGTTATTGATGTTGACGGTTAAATGCACTATTTATGTTTCAGTGCATTAAAATGGTAAAGAATGTCCAAGGTCAGACAAAAGCGCATTATGTTAATGCCAAATCAGGATAGAAATCACGACATTTATTTAGACTCGAATAACTTAAAAATAAATGTTTGTTTTGCCTCCCAACACAGTGTGCTGCAGTGAGCATGTATTTCTTATCCAGATACTCGAGATGCTGAAAGTCCCTCTTTGTATTCAGTCCGTGTTTTTATTGACACAAGAAACCTCTTTACAATAAACAATTCGCAGACCAATTTAAGATAATGGCAATAACAGAAGCTTGCCTTCATATTCTAAGTGCTGGGAAGGTCAGACGTGTGCCTATGAATGCGTCAGGTGAAAAACCTATCAAGTATATCGAGGCGGGCAACAGCCAGGGTTTATATCAAGCCTTAATATCTACTGTCTCAGTTTGAGTAACTGCCTTGTCTGAGATGTATCAGTGAAATAGGCTGGAACCTGCTCTGTCAGCCCAGACTAAATAAGCACTAGACTGATAAGTTCCCACAGTGAGAGTCTAAAGGTCATTAATACATTACCTGTTGGGGACTAGCAAATACTGCAGAGGAATTTATTGATTTTTTTCCCCCCTTTTATTTTTTTCCCTTCCTTTCCTCTGCCTGTAGGACATAGTTGTCCCTCTGTGGGCTGTTTTATATTTTAGATGAACTGTAAATGATTTATCTTAAACTATTTGGATCAGCTTTGAGATCGTGGTTGAAATAAACTCTTATTTATTTATTTGTATACTTCAAACAGCCAGGTTTTCATTTACAAATTCATAAATGGGCACAATTTATATTTGTATGCATAAACATAACTTAAACAACCATGTATTTCAGCAATATGCGTTTTATACAGTATTTGGTAGAGGAATTATTTGGATAAGCTATTTGAACGATAACGCTTGCGTCTATGTATGTGTTAATTTATTTCTTTATAACTGTCAGGGCCTCTCCACTTCATAGCTTGTTGTAAGACAAATTTATATTTGTCTTTATAACTCATTTGAAACATTTAAATATTTAGTCCAACTCAATAATAGTAATAATTATTATTATTTTTATTATTAAGCTGCATTTCAAACAAATTTTTGTTGCTGTTATCATTGTTGCTGTTTTTGTTGTTATTGGTATAATAACATTTATTAATTATATTATTTTAATAATAATAATTTATAACAAATTTCAATTTGTTTATAAATAACATATATAAACAATTTATATTTATCTGAATAACACATTTGAAACATTTAAGTATCCAGCTCATGCATTAAATTAATAATAATAATAATAATAATTATTATTATTATTATTATTATTATGATAATAATAATAATTATTATTAAAATAGATTTCAAACATATTTATAAATAGCCATTATTGTTGTTTTTGTTATATTTTTATTATTGTTATATTTCAAACTTACTTGTAAATACTAAGTGCAATTTATGTTTGTCTAAATAATGAATATGAAACATTTAAATATTTGGCCTAACACGTGCATTTAATTATTTTTAATAATATTACTAATAATAATGATTATGATGACGATGGTTATTATTATTCTTAGTCAAATAGATTTCAAACATATTTATAAATAGCCATTATTGTTGTTTTTGTTATTTCTATTATTATTATATTTCAAACTTACTTGTAAATACTAGGTGCAATTTATGTTTGTCTAAATAATGAATATGAAACATTTAAATATTAGGCCTAACAACATATCCATTAAATTATTATTATTAATAATCATTCAAACGTATAGTTGCAGTAATAATAATGACTATTATTATTATTATTACATTTCTTTAAATTATTTTTTGAATCGCTTTAGAATTAACTTTTTCCTCTCCACTTTGTAGTTAAACAGCTTGCCGCCGGACACATGTACTGAGTTCAGTTTCTCCAGGAAGGGCCAGCTGATCGTCAGTGCGAGTCGTCCGTCCAGCAGCCTGGGATCCGTGCTGTCTAACAGTACAGCTGCAACTAATGCATCTTCTGAGCAGCTTCAGAGATGGATACACACGGCCGCAATGGTGGGATGTCATTTTATGTAGTTTTTCTCTAGATAAACTGTTGATAAAATGTTGAACATCATTTCTATTATGTTTTGGTTCAGCTTGCGTTGTTTATACTATTAATATCAACGGTGCTTTCTCTTTGGATTGTTTAACGCAGGGAAGGAAGACGGAGCTCATCAGCCTGCAGAAGCCATTATCTGGAGGTCTGGGTTTCAGTGTGGTGGGCCTGAGACCAGAGGGGGTGGGCAGTCATGGTGTGTTCGTCAGACAAGTGCAACAAGGGAGCGTCGCAGACAGGTGAGACGAGACCACTGTACACGTCACATTCGACAAATATCTGCATGTTGTTTTAGATCATTTTCTTTGATTAGGACATACTGGAATAGATGTTTCAGATAAATTAGATTTGTATACAGATATAAGTTGTACCAATTTATGAATTTGTTTATTTAAAACTAAATGAATCACATAGATAGTAATAATGATATTTCTTATCTCCAGGGATGGAAGATTGCAGGAGAATGATCAGATTCTGGCGATTAATGGGATTCCTCTGGATCAGAGCGTGACGCAGCAGCAGGCCATTGCTCTTCTTCAGCAACAGAAAGACCGAGTGGAGCTGGTGGTGGCCAGAGACACAGCGGTCAAACCCCAACTCTCTACATCTGGACCCCTTCAGACGGTACGGCTGTTTGAAATGTCACCGCATTGTGTTGTCCACAGTGTTTAACTTGGAATCTGTATCAATCATAGTTCTCCAGCAGTTGGGGAATATACTTTGAAACTGTAACTTGATAGTTTACAAATCAAAATCAGAAGTGGCGTCTTTATGGCGCAGTAACATCAAATACTCACTCACTTTTTAGACGTGTAGCTAAGTCCCTACTGTTATCGAGACTCAAATCCATGACTTTTGGGTTACAAGTCAGACTCTTTTACAATTATGCCACGACTGCCCATCAATTCTCTCATGACTAAAAATCATTGCATCAAACATTCAGGATATTTGATAAGACATCGAAATTGCAGCCTGTGATCACTTCAAACTATCATTGATAGGGGGAAAAAAGCATGTTCTCTTCCTCAGAAAAAAATAACCACGTTTTGGTTTGAAATGACAAGAGGAAGCGTAAATAACAGTATTAGGTAAACTGGCCCTTTAAGTTAATAGCTATATAAGCTGGTTTCCGCCACGGAGTCAGTAGAAAATCTAAATTAGGTAATTTCTCGTGATTCAAAGATTTTATCTCCCAGTTCTGAGATTTTATCGTGCAATTCTGCTTTTACGTTTTTTTATTCTTTATTCCATCGTGGAAACAAAAAACAATCTCGGAATTGCAAAAAGAAATTCAAAATTCTGAGTATAAATCTTGCAGTTCTGTCTTTTTTCTTGCAGCTCTGAGTGAATTGCAATATATTAAGTAGCAGTTGCCTTTTTTACTTGTAGTTTTTTTTATACAGTGGTGGAAACGTGCTTCTATAAGTAGCATGAGTACTTTTATGTAGGAAGGGGCTATTAGTATTAGCAGTAACAAATTTACTTTCTTTTGGTAAGATTTCATTAACATTTTTAAATGCATTAATGAAGTGCAAATGGGGTTTTTGGCTTTGGTTTTCAAGTTTAATCTCACCTATTGAATAAGGCCAGCATTTCCTAAGGCCTAGCAAACTAAGCTTAATTTTTATATTTGTGACGTTTCAATTTCAACCAGTTACACAAACATATACAGATTATCAAATCCAGTGACAGAAATTATAACAAATTGCTTAAGGGTCTCGATTTAACCTGCCTGATCTATAAACAGTAATTCAACCTAAACTAGGAGCATATTTATTTGTCGTGTTCCTGTTCTTATAATGTGATCCTCAGGAAAATAAAGCCATTAGAACATCCTGTTATAACCGTGTCTAAAAGAAGGAGAACGAAATGCGCAAACTTTCTCAGGTTCATCCGAAAGACCTTTGTACCACCGAAAGAAATAAACTCGGAAGAGGAAGAAAATGAGGCTGGAAAGACCAACAGCCAGTAGATGAACTGCATTAACCCTAGCCTTCAACAATAAACACAACGCTTCCCTCTCGTCTACTTTAATTAAGTACCCAAATTTAACCACTCTCAAATTAAAAGTGACTGCACACAGCTGGAAAAATGACAGTAGTTTTCATTTGGTCTTTACATTGCAAACTAGGTTGTGTATTTCTGCTCAGTTTCTGCTTATTTTTTCGATTTGAAATGTTTAAAATCCTTAATTCGGGGGCCATGTCCTCCATATCAGAGCCAGACTTTGGTTTAATTCATGTGCTGTTCCATTTCAGAGCTGTTTAATGGAGCAAAAGTCTGGTTTTCGTTTGATTGCTTGTAGCCTAGCCAAACTCTCTGTCACCAGATGTCAACAAAGTAGTCAGTGCCGCTGAACTTGTTTATAAGCCATATTAAGTGTCTGTTTGTTGCTCTCTATAAAATAAAATAGATTTTATCGCAATCATGACTCAACACTGCAAACGCAGAAGGCAGTGGAGGGTGCAGAAGGCTTTGCTAACACATGATTGTCAGATTGTTGATTGTCAGCCATAATTTATACACACTTGTAGTATTTGTTGTTGCATATTTAATTCATGCTAATTAAAAATAAAAATGTCGTATTTTTATTTTTTTTGGTGATATTTTAATGTTTTGTTATGTTAAAACAAATGAATAAATTGCATTTATTTATTTTTAAGATATTTAGAATTGTAAATTAGTGTGATTAACGATTAATTTGCGTGCACTTTTGTTAATTTACTATTTTTAATTATCAGCCCTATTTTATACTTATTTGTAGAAGTCCCACGTTTAATTTATACACATTCAAAATGTCATTTTTTTTTAATTTTACTTTTTAAAATTTACTTTTTAAGTAAAACTCCAAATGCATTGTTTCTTTTAAATACCTGTCAATCTGAGACTTGGGAATCACTAATGTCAATCATCATATGTCGGCTTAAAAGCTTGGCAATGAATACGTCACTCTGCAAGCATGTGTTATGTCCTCTCACTAACCCCATATTCAAACAAACCTCCGCCATTTCAATCTATTCTCTTATCGTTTAAAGCTGAGAAAATATTTATCTATTTAAGATTGTTAGGACCCCAAGGGATCACTGCTCCATTCCTTAAATGGAGGAGAGCGAGAGCAAATGTAGCTGAGGTATATTTTTCCTCACTTCCCCTGCCCTTCTATCTCTCTGTAGAACCAGACCTCTGAAGCCCTTGAAAATATCTTGGATCCTAATTATACCCTATTGGAAAGTTTCATGCATGCTAGACTTGTTGCACTTCTTTGGAATTCCCACTACTGGAGGAATAACATCCAAGCCTTTTCCCAAGGGAGATGTTTCCTGCCTCCCACAATGGCTTTCTCATTTACCATCGCTAATGTATCGATGTTTATGTAAGCTGCAGCCTGAAGGAAATGCAGCTGTGTGTGGAAAGAAATATAGCTGTATATGTTGGGTTTGGGTCATCAGTGTTTGCTGTGTTTAAACAGATTTATTGTAGGATTGCCAAGTATGATCAAAGGAATAGCATACTTAAAAATGAAATGAAATAATAAAAAAATATATTGAATTATACTTTTTGAAGAGCTATAATTAGTTAAATGGTTTTGTATTTTTTTTATTTTTAGATTTTTTTTAATGTTGCCTTTTTATTGTTTTATTTTTAGTGTTTGTTTATTATTTTATTTTTAGTATTTAAAAATATATATATATATTTTTATAAATGTGTTTTGTTTTGCATTTTATTTTTGTTCTGTCTTTTGTTTCTTCTGTTTTGACATTTTTATTTATTTTTGTTTTGTTTGTTTTTTTTGCATTTTGTTTTTGTTTATCAATTTATTTTTTAGGTTTTTGGTTTGTGCATTTTAGTTTTTGTTTTGTTTTTGTTCTGTTTCCTCAACTCAAATGTTTAGATGTTTAGCTGCAAAAAAGCTCAAAACACAAAACCCAGTGCTAACCACATCCATATGTATGCATTATGCAACATCATACAAATTGCATAATATTGACTGATTTTGAAGAATGACAGGTTTTTTCTTCTATGATCTGATCTGTACACTGATGAATCATGACAGAGGTGAATTTCAACACAAGTCAAGTAAATCTCAAAAAAGGACTTTGGGGACTCAGAATGAGACGACTTATCTCCAAAACGGTTCTTTTCTCCTCACTACTGGACAAGCGCTAGTGTAAAGCTTTGTTTCGAAAAAGAGCGACAGGACGAACAGCAGAGGAGGGGTTTCATTAGATAGTGAGAAAATTGCAGAGGTAGTCACCCGGCAGATAACGGCCTGGTAATAAGAGAACAGAAATGTAATGATTGCAATCCATTTATATGAGCCCAAGGAGACTTGGGTGATTAGGAGTGCAGCTGACGTGAGATCACAAATACACTCGTGGGCTTTCATGACCCTGACATTGATTGGCCACTGCGGGATCACACCATTAACACGTTCATTAGCATTCTGTGCCCTATTACGACTCTGAAGCAGGAAGTAGTCACAAGTCTAGGATTGTCAATTGCTCCCTATTTGGACAATCAAAGGTGATTGAATGGATTATTATGACCAATGCCCACTGACCACTGACCTTGAAAACGGTCTCCTCTGTGTCTTTTTTTAGGATCAGTGGGGACACGTGGAGGAGATCGAGCTGGTGAATGATGGCTCTGGCCTGGGATTTGGGATTGTTGGAGGCAAGGCAACAGGAATGGTTGTCAGGACCGTGTTGCCAGACAGCGTGGCCGATAAGGTTTGTGTTTGCATCTTCTACACGTTTCCTCAATGCATTTTGCTAAAAATTACAGGTAATTTCTGAACCATTAAGTTGAGTTTATATGTGATTCAGCAGTGTTACACCCAATGCAATTTAGAATGTTCTTCACTAGAATCACAATGTCTGATGCATGAATGAATCATTCTTAATTTTTTGCAAAAGACAATTGGGTTGACATAACTTTGCGTTCCTTTGCAAAAATGTGGTGTTCCACAGAGAATTTGCACTGTTTAGTAAATCTGGCCTAAGTGTTCACTTGCAAAATTGTTGTGTTCCCCTGAGCAACTTTGCGTTAGCTTGCAAAACTGTTGCGTTGCTCCAAGAAACTTTTCGTTAGATTGCAAAACTATTGAGTTCCTCTAAGAAACTTTGTGTTCTCTCGCAAAAATGTTGTGTTCCCCAGGGAAACTTTGCATTCTCTCACAAAACTATTCCCCCAATATATTTTCTATTGTCACCCTATTGCATTCCCTTGAGAAACTTTGCGTTCTTTCGCAAAACGGTTGCATCCTCTCAAAAAAACTGTTGTTTTCTCCTCCTAGTTCATTTTTATTATAATTTTTTTTTAACCATCATCTTGTTTCTTTAGGGGCACTGTACATGTGGAATTTTGTGCATATATTTATATATAATGTATAATATGTATTACTTTTTTTTTTGTTAAACTAATACAAGTGTGTTATATTGTTTTTTTTCCCAATATAAAAAAATATGAAGTTGACATTTAGATGTTTAATGACAACAATAGGGGAAGAGTTATAAGATGAAAAGGTACAAAAGTGACTCGTGAAGTAGACATCATGTAGGACGGTGTACAGTATTTGTGTGTTTGCAGGAATCTTATTAAGATGACTTTTTCTGTCCATATCTTCAGCTCTACTGCAAAGTATTTGACGTGGGAACTTGAAAAGCAGATAGTTCAATACACACCTACTGATGTCAGCTTTACTCTCTTCAGTGCTTAGCCAGGAGGGACAGAGACTGGAAAACAACCTGTCCTGGTTTAGACCCCTCTCACACACACACACACACACACACACACACACCCCTCCTCTTCTCCCTCCCAGTGTACAGAGCTCAGGCAACAAACCCCTTCTTGTTCAAAAGGCACATTGCTTGCATTTCACACATCAGTGGATCTTATGCTCCAAAAAAGCTGTCAAAATCAGGGCTTTGTTATCCATGGCGTTTCCTATTTCAACCTTTAATGGCTGCGGCGGGCTTCAATGCACTCCCGCTGTCCCCTGCACAGTGGCAGGAACAAGCTGCCGAAATTTTCCCTACGCAAGTTGATGTATCAAACGGCTTTCATGTCTCGCGCTGCACAAAGACGGCTGTTTTCCTTTCTGCGCTTTGTGTAATCAGGCTTTAGTCCTCCCCTTCCTCTCGCCATTCGTTTGGCCAGTCTGCCAGAGTCCTAGAAAGAAGAATACATCTCACAGCTTTGGCTGACTGGAAAGGGCTGTGAGGAAAGGCCACGTAAGAGTGACACAGTTATTGTGGATGTTAGACTTTTGGCTCCTGCACCTGTGAATGATGGAAACAAATTAGGTTGTAAATGTGAGATTTGGTTTAGGCATGCATTGGGAGGTAAATTATACTTTGGGGGCCTGTAATAATGACTTGCCTGCAATTGTTAACAGGTATATATAGATATATATATATTATATATATTAAAATAAATGAATAATATATGTAAATGTATTCATTGAATTTTAGAATTGTATTATTTTTATTAACATGCATCACATTAATTAAAATAATACAATTCTAATATTTATATACATACGCTTGCAGTGTATATATAATATTATTAATTTATATGAATAATTGTCATTTTTAGCAATATAAAATAAACTATATTTTTGTACTACCAAAATGTACTCCTTTTAAGTAATAATGTACTACTCAAAGTTTTATATCATAAACGTGTGTCATATATAGATGGTAGTATTCAGATATAAACAAGTATTATTTTTAACAATATAAAAAAATACATTTAAATAAATCTAAAGTAAATATAAACAGCGCATATATATATATATATATATATATATAAGAATATAACATTCAATATAAAATGTAAAGAGAAATATATCATTTTATATATTTTTTTACAAATATTTGAGAAATAAACATCAAATTTAAATATAAACATTTACTGTGTGTATGTTTAGCTATATAACGAATTGCATATAAAATAAAAGCATATATACAAATATTCAGATATATATTTATGATTTAAATGTAAATATTTCATTTTACATTTTCAACAATATATAAAATCATTATTTAGTTTAGTTTTGCAACAATCATTGTGAATAATGGTAATTACAGAAACAAAAACAACTGGACGCTTTTCCAAATTGTCTTTTTTATTTTTTATATATTTTTTTTTTACAATAATTTGAAGTGGGGGGGGGGGGTGCGTTTTATTTATTTTTTATTTTTTTCCTGGATGGATGGATCTAATATAGATGAATGGATGGATAGATTCACCTCATGTTCAATGATGTCAACTTCTTCCTCTTTTCTTTCATTCACCTCCAGGACGGGAGGCTGAGAACAGGTGACCACATCCTGCGGATCGGTGACACGTCCACTCAGGGTCTGGCCAGTGATCAGGTGGTGCAGGTGCTGCAGGCCTGCGGGACCCATGTAAGGATGTTGATTGCACGAGACCCTCTGGTGGCGACCCAGCCTCCTCCTCCACCTCCACCTGCCCCCGCCATGGCTCCCGTCACTTCTCTGCCACCTCCACCTCCTGTGCCATCCCGCAGGGGCAGCAAAACGGTATAGAATAAACCACCTTTACATAAAGCCATGAAGTAATATACAATTATATTTTTACATTTTATATTTAGGAAATTTTGCAAAAATTATAATAAAATTTTTATGATGATTTTATGATATTTATGATGCATTTAAATTATAATTGTTTATATAGCAGAGTAGTATTTGTTTTACCACATGTAATTTTTGCTCAACTTAAATAATAAAAATTGTTGTAATAAAAATTTTAAATATGTAATTAAAATAAAATAATAATTGAAATATTCAAATAAAATAATCACTGAAATAATTTTTAAATAAAATATTTCAGATGTATTTCTGCGATGAGAAATTGGAGGAGGAATTTGCTTTATTTTATTTTACTTTATAATTTCTTCTATCATTATTTGGATTATATTAATTTTCACCCCCAAATTCTCTTAACTGTAATGCAAAAATATAATATGAATTTATTTATAACTATTTAATTTTTTTGGTTGACAAAAAAACAACAAAAAAACATTATTTTACAGTAATTGTATAACTGTTCTATAGAAATGGGAATCTAATCAGAGTCACTAAGACTTTTTCATAATGTACGCCTAAAGTACATCCGAATGCCTCATAGTAATTTCTATTAATATTTCTATTGATATTGATTCTATTGTTCTAATAACGGGGCCAAAACATGTTTTTGTATTAAACCTGTAACAAAAAAAGCAATGTTTGGAAACAGTTTAACAAATGGCAGTATGTGATCTGTAATGTTGCAGCCAAATTTGGAGGGCTTCGAAATCCATGAAGTTGCATTAAAAAAGAAGGAAGGCCAGAGCCTCGGGATCTCCGTAATCGGACACAACGCTTTGACCACTAAGGGTAAGAAACATATTTTGCCTTGTTTTCCCAGAAATCCAACAACTTATCAGTATGCGGTTAATTAATATTTTCTTGCATCTCTCGTCTCTGTTGCATGTCAGATGCGGTGGGGGTCTTCGTGAAGAACGTGGTTCCAGGCAGCGCCGCTGAGCAGAGTGGGAAAATCCATGTCCACGACAGGATAATAGCTGTGGGTTCTTAATCACTTTTTAATGAGCTCTACCTTAATTAGCCACGTATCCATACAAGCGCACTGACAAAACAGAACGCCAGCTAAGCGAGACTTCTCTTTCATCTCACGTTGATTCACAGTTTAATAAGAACGAGTTTGACCGCATCCACACTCTCCCCAGCTTCACGCTAGGCTAATCAGTCCCACTGAGGCGACTTGGAGAGCCGGTTAGCCGGGCCTGAAGTGACTTCTTGATTGTCTTTGTGTCTGTTTGAACAGTTGGATGGCGTGAACCTCCAGGGATTCACCAACCAGGAAGTGCTGGAAGTAATGAAGCGGACAGGAGATATCGTACACCTTACCCTCATTAGGAAGATCAACTCGCCCATGAGGACAGTCGTAGAAAAATCACTAGATAAAGGTAAAGTGACATGGATTGTATTAGGATCAGATCTGTACCTACAGAGCTGTCATTCAATTAAAAAAACATTTTAAAATAAAATTGGTTAACATTTTATCAAATAAAATAATAATAATAATAACAATAAATGCATTTGTAAGAAAATAAATAACGTGCAAATTTATACATGCAAAGGATGCAAGCTTGTACGCGCAGTGAGAAGATCTGTGCGTGCGCTCATCCGAAGCAAGCAAACACGCGCCTCAGAACGCATGCAAATATTAAGATATTGTGTTTAGATGGACAAATTCCCACAAAAATTATGTCAAAATGCCCGTCTTGGTAAGTATCCTATAGCATACATAACCGGTCTTTATATTAATTATTTTTTTTTTTTGAAAGTATAGTTTTTCCATAAACTTAGCACATACTGAACTGTACCGAAACCGTGTCTCTAAAACCGTGAAACAAACCGAACAATGAAAAAGATTAAGATTTTTGCCTAGTTACGAATATTTGTTGATTCAGAATTAAGTGTGTATATTTATATACTGGTGTGTTGATATAGTCCAGAGAGAGTCGTCACGCGTGTCTCTGAAGAGATCGTCTGAGATCAAGGCACGGGCAGATGTTCAGAGGGGCTCTGTGGTTGAGTCTATGGACCCTGCTCTGAGTGGGATCAGACAACAGCTGCAGGGGAAAAGTGAGTTCATACAACACACAAACACTTCTGTTCGCTCACATACAGGTGCTCAACAATGTGGTCGATATTAGTGATTGACTAAGGCCAAGACCGATATATCGGCCGATATCTGGCATTTTTTTTATCTGTTGATGGGGAATGAAAACTTGTTTTCCCTTAGAATTAAGTGACATTTTCAGAGCCCGTTGGCAGATTTTTGTACTATTAAAAAAAAAAATATATAATTCAATTAATATTTTTTTTATTCTTGTTTTTATGTGAAACAGCTAGCCAGGGCAGCATTGCTTACTTTTTTATCACAGAAGCTGAGCATACAGGCAAAGATTTGACACATACCACATTGTTGGCTGCATTACGTTATGCACACTGTATGCATATACCCTATCATACGCATAAAACCCAAGTATACTTTGGGCTTAAAACTGATGAATCCATTCCTTGGCGCTCCCCTCTGGATGGAGGTCAGATTCAGGCCAGCTTCTACACCGAGCCTAGCATGCATCGTTTCAGTCATGTTAGCCGGCAGAAATAAATATGGAGATAGGCGACCTGTAAGCGGAAGCCGAAGCAGCCCAGAGCTCTGGTAACATTCTGCCCTAATTAATCCGGACAAGACCCGGTACCTGCCAAACTCCTAAATAAAGCGTTCTGTTGCACTGAGCCAATACATGCCCGGGATAACAGTGATTGGTTGTCAGGGACTCATTTCCCAAAGCTGGAATCATAGCACGTGTAAAATGATAGCTGCCCTCGAGTCAAAACACACACTGCTTTAATCATACTTTCACCTCCCGCCTTTTTTCCCCTGTGGTCTTAAGAAATGATATTGCCATGTGAGTGTGTAGATGTTTAAATATTTTCTTTATGGATAATACGCAAAAATTATTTTGGTACATTGACGTGACATTTGATAAGAGTAAACTGAGAGGCTTCGCTAAATTTCACCCGTCGATTTTAAAGATAACTACTCTGGAAGTGCCATTATATGGCTTCTTTTGTGTCATGTAATGTTGAAAGTCTCTGAAAACAGATGTGTTTCAGCCCTAATGGTACAAAAATGTGGACAACAAGGACTAGTTGCTGCAGGGTTTTCTGCACTTTTTCCAAGTTCTGTCACACCGGCGGTTTCGACCTATTAAAATCATTGCAAAAGTTGACAGCGAGAGCGCTCAGTCACAAAGAAGTGGTGACAATCGGTCCACGCTGGTATAATTATAGTCCGCAGTTGTTCCAGAAATGCCTACAGCAGTTAAAAACCACAGGAAGTACTATGTAAAACCTCATTTACTTAACTTTTGTGGGTCTGTTGTAACTTCTCCCATGTGACGCCCTCTTTTAAATGTTGAGTGACGTTTGGATGGGGGGTGAATATTTGTTCTCGGTGTCAGCAGAGTTTTTCCTGATACATAAACATAACAAGCCATTGCCGTGATCAACATTTACCCTGTTCTCCATATTTTCCATTGTGCCGCACCTGGGCTGCAGATGTTGGCTGGGGTTTGACATCCCATGTGTAGAAGCGATGCATTGCTGTATTAATATAGTCAAACATTTGTGATGAATGGTGTTGTGAGTGAGGCGTTAGAAATGCTAATTTAATCAGGTCTGCATCCCTGACTCTCACTCACTCACTGAATTTACTTTTTACCGTAACGTGCTAGTAGTATACCAGTCCACAACAGGGCCTGAAACTCTTGAAAAAGTAAGCTTTTTGTATAAGTGGTCTGTAAAAGAAGCTTTTTGAATGAATGTTTTTCATTCTTTTTATATGATATTATATGACTACATTACATTTTAAGGTAGTTTTCTGAAATTTGGTGTTTTGTAAATGGGTGCTATCATGTAAGCTTATTTTTATCAACATATTTAATGTGTCTCTATTGTTTGTAGTAACAGGAGACCAAATTGTACATTATTCCTTGCAAATGTCTGTTAAATTTACTGCTTAGGTTACAGAAAAACTTTATTATTTTCTTACCCAGAGCATATTTCTCTGAAACCCCGTGCTATTCCCACCCCATATCATAGTTAAGGGTCACAAGTGCCCATAAAAGCAGTTCCACCCATTTATTTGCCTCCATTGTCCTCTGGGCTTCCAGCCGATACTGTTCCCAGGCATCCCGTTGTCTTTTTCTGCAGTATCACTGCTGACTCCTCTCTCAACTTTTGCCCTCAGCGCACTCTCAGCCCTCTGATTATATTCATCCGTCAGATTGACATCAATCCCATGCTAGTATGCGGCACCTGACATTAATGTCATACGTTTCCACTCACTCTGTCACGGACAGTGGGCACCCAAATGGCGGTAATTGACTTTAAACACTGCTCTCATTATTGTGTGTGTGTTGTAGTGCAAGAGCCAGCCCCGCTGACGGAGATGGAGCTTCGTGTTAAATGGGAACAGGCTCTTGGTCCACATTACGATGTTATGGTAAGCAAAATGTAGGAGAAGTAATGTTAACAGATGCTAAGTGCGGCTTTCAATTAAACATGAAGCAAACTGCACATCAGCAAGAACTGCCTGCACTTACGCATGCTGTGATAAGAGATGTGTCGATCGACCAGCTTAATTTGGCTGTAAATTGCGTCAGTTGACTCCTGTTGGATTTGAGTTCATGTGCTGACACACTGTTATTTGGTTTTATTTACCAAAAAGTAAGTGTGTTGACGGCATTTTATTTTTACAGGTTGTACAGCTTGACCCTGTCATAGATGATGATATTGAGCTGCAGAAGTACTCCAAGGTAACATGGAAACCGTACAATTCATGGTTCATTCATCCGTTCATTCCTCTCTATAGTAGGGCATGGCAATCTATCAAATATTCATGATATATAGTACAGATGGTAGCGAGTTGGACACGTGTAATTCTTCTTTGTCTCACGACTTGGAAATATGACAGCATTAAGATATCAAGATGGTTTTTAGCTCGTCACAAGTTAATTCATTTCTTTGAATCAGTTTTTTTTTTTTTACAATGAATCGATTCAAAACCCTGAACAATTTGTTTGAATTATCACACAAAAAGATCTATTGAAGGTCCCAAAAAGCTTTGATCTATTCAAATGTTTTTAAAAAAATATATACTGTAATATTGGTGCATATAAAGAAAAAATATTTTATCCTTGGGTTCGTTTAGTGAAAAACCATGTAGAATTTTGATTTTACTGTGTTTTAGCACTTGCAAGAAACCCTTCTTGAGCAAACACTTAAATATCAAGATATATAATTAAATCTCGCCCAGCCATGCTCAGTAGTGATCACAATGAGTGAGTCAAACCATAAAAATTATGTTTCTACAGCTTCTCCCAATACACACAATGCGCTTGGGCGTGGAACTAGACTCTTTTGATGGACACCACTACATTTCCACAGTGGCTCCTGAGGGTCCAGTAGCAAAACATGGACTGCTTGGACTAGAGGATGAACTTCTGGAGGTAAAGTCATTTTAAAGTGCTTTAAACAGAATCTACACTGCCGATGTGTGTCTTTCTTGCGCCCTCACTCTTTGGCATTATGGTTACATGGGCTCCCAGGGTTTGGCCAGCCTACATCTTTGCTCTTGGCTTGCTTTGGTGAGCCTCTTCTCGGATGCTTTGATAACACTGACCTTTGCGTCCTGCCAGCACCAAGCTTCCAGGAAGGCTTGCGGCTGCTGTTGCTGCTGCTGGCCCATGGATGTTCTGGCAGGAGGGCTCCAGAGTCTGACCGAGGCCATCTGCATGACTGTCCCCTGCCCTAACCTCCCCACTTGCCTTGCTTCCGGCCCCTTCCCTCTAAACTTCCCCCTCCCACCTGACCAGGTGGCTGAGGGCCGCTGTGCCTTCAACCTGTTGCTGTTGGCAGGAGCCTGGATGGTTAAACCAGGGGAGATTTGCAAGGCTGCAGGAGAAGTGGCTTATAGAGAGATGTGGTGTACCTCAAGGCTACGTCCTGTGGACAATGTATTTGTTGAGTCTCTGAAGAATCATTTATGAAAATCCCACATTGAAGTGTAACTTAAATATCTTAATGTACTCCTCTTTGCCTTGCTAGATGCTTTAGATGTTCTGTGGGACAGCGATTGTGTGTGTGTGTGTGTGTGTGTGTGTGTGTGTGTGTGTGAGGGAAAGGATGTGTGGAGACTATGGCTTCCCCCGGTTTGGGCAGATGGCACAGTGCCGCCCGATTTGACATAGCAGCTTCAGGCTTGCCCACTTCATGAAATAGCAATCAAAGATGGCCAGTGAGTGCCACAAAGACAGAGTGTATTATAGTCACCAACCTAATAAGCTCCCCATAGGATGTTAATATGATCTGTAACATCCTTGACAAAGATTTTCAGTACGCTTGAGAGTAAAGTTTTTCCAAATAAAATGTGTGTTGTATTTACAGGTGAATGGCGTGCAGTTGTATGGGAAGTCCAGACGAGAAGCTCTTGCGTTCCTCAGAGAGGTTCCTCCTCCCTTTACTTTGGTTTGCTGCAGACGCCTCGCGGAAGAAGGCAGCGAATACCACCCTGAATCTGAAGAGTGGCACTCATCCAGCCCCTCAGCCAGCCTACAGGAGCAGGTAACGAATTCATCCACATAGAGAGTCCAAAATTAACTCGCAACATCTGCCAAATGCAAGTCAAAATTGGCTTTGGCAAGTTACTCTGCATTGGCCAATACTTTCAAAATAAAACTGCAAAATAATGTATACCTGCTCATTTTGTAATAATTTTACAGATTGAGAATAACCTCTCCATGTTTGCCAAAGATACAAATCTACGTGACGGCATGAGGGAAGAGTTTCAGGTTTGTCCATACCTTCTAATGCAGGGCTCTCCAAACAGGACCAAGTTTGGAGACCCCTCCTCTAATTAAACTTCATACCTGGATTATAGCTCAGCGGTTCTCTACTGGTTTTGCTTCAGGATCCAGATTTTTAAATGTGGCACCAAAATTGTTTAATATATATAAAGTTAAAAAATATATATATTTTTAAAACTAAAACAAAGTAATTACAAAAAAAATACAATTAAAATAATTATTATCCAATAAATTTATTAAAATGTATTTTATTTATCCCAGAAAGCTAAATTACAATATGAAAAAATTGTAACAATGCATAAACTTGAGCAATTGATTGATTAAGTGACCCCAACAGAACAGACCTGCAACCCATTTTGGGGTCACAACCCACCAATTGAGAACCACTACTAACTGGTTGTGATTTGTGCTTTTCTTTTCATGCCTGTCAGGCATCAGCAGTGGAGCAAAGAGTTAGCGATAAAGAAGAGCCCCTAGAGCCAGGTGACCCTGAGAGAGAGCAGATGGATGAGGAGAAGGATGATGATGATGAAGAAGATGAAGGTGAACTAGCTCTGTGGTCTCCAAATGTGCAGGTGCTAGAACTAGAGAAAGGAGAGCGAGGTCTTGGCTTCAGCATACTAGACTACCAGGTGGGGAATTAACTCATTTCTGTTTTGTTTTTGTTGTTTTTTTTTAAGTTTTTTTGGGGGGGGGGGGGGGGGGGTAACTCTGAGAAAAAACTTAAGTTCAATTTACATTTCAGGAAGTGTTTACAAGAAGTGTTGAGTGTTGTCATCTCCATGGAAGAATTGACACAGTCTCCTTGCACCATAAAACCAGCTAAAAATGAATAAAAAATATGTAGTAAAAACAAGACCAATCAAAGTTCAGTATGCAAACAGATTAAAGGACAAGAGGTCCAGTCACAATTAACTATACAAGTATTATGATGACGTCTTCATGGTCTTTTACATTCTAAAAATATTCCATTATTGTGAACATGTATGTTAAGTTTAGGTTTAAGTAATACCGGAATTTTTGTCATCTGCAATTTAGAACAGAATAGGGCTGCAACTATTGCAATTACTTTGATAATCGATTAATCTAATGATTATTAGAACGATTGATCATCGATTATTTCACTGATAAATCAATTAGAACTTTGGTTAAAAAGAAATTGGTTAAAATTCTGAGTTATACATATTCTAACAAATAAAGGTAATAATGTCAGTTTTTGAAAATCATATTATGTAATTTTCAATTATTGTACAATTAATTTATACAAATAAATATATTTGGCACACAAAATGAGATGACAAACAGAGAAACTCTCATTCACCATTTATTTAGCTATTTGAAAAAGTAACTTCACAATTTTCTATGAACTATCCTTTAAGTGGGGGAAAAGGAGACCAGACTCGATTAATCACAGGAGTGATCACAGGAAACGTGCGTTGCTGTCACAAGTCATTGGACACTGAACAAAAGAAAGCAGTGAAACCTTTCTGACTAGGGCCGCCGCTGTTTATCTGGCCTTGCGCCAGCCATGAAACCCTTTGCTCTACTCACTTAGAACGAAAAGCTGCTTTCCTCCTTCCTTCATTAGCCCTCTAATCAGGGTTAGTACATAACTGCACGTTGATCCTGAATCAGAAGTGATCATGTAATGAGGCCACTTAGAATGCAGAACCTCTCCTGCAGACCTGCACTTCTCTGGTCCTGTGGGACGCCTCGTGTTTTATATTATCCAGCAATGGGTTCCAATTGATTTCATGCAGGAAACAGTATTGGCAGGAGAAAAGCATGCCTATGCTTTCGCAACTTCATCAGGACTATAATAAATGGCCACTGCATCGTGGCAAAACTGAACAGAGATCATATTTTAATGGTAAGATATGCTTCTTTCCTCGTCAGAGGCAGCTGTGAGTGATGGGGGGGGCCACGGCGACATGGACAGAATTACATTTGCTGCTTAATGGCAGTAACCTGAGCAGTGATCCTTTAAATTCTTCCTTTCTCTTCATCACTCTAATAAATGAAAGAATGAAGATAGAGCTGGGATGAGGAAACTCGGAAGAGAGTCTATAGGCTTGATGCGATGATTTGCTGACTCAAAGTCCTTTTTTTTTCCTCTTGTTATTATGAGATTATAGTTTGTTTTTGCAACATGAACAAGTACGAACGAATTGCATCAATACTGCATCAACACTGAATTTGAGATCATCTCATCCCCACCAAGGCGAGCAGACAAGAAATTCACAGCCTTGCAACTTGGATCATAGATCATTGTCGTGAAAAGGTTGAAGCACTAAAGCTTACTTTGCAGATCTTCTGGAGCAGTTGCTGGTGCACCCTGGGGTTTATTGGAAACCATATTGACCTGTGTAGCTTCCTCTCTGTCAAACTCACCATCTTTGCTCGGCTCCAGCTGAGCCCCCTCCACCTAGCCCTGTCTGTTGGCTTATCTACACCAAAACTAACGCTTTTCAACCCGAGGGCCTGATGCATGATGGGTGGGAATTGATCCAGAGGAGGGGGTGTAGGCGTTTGAAGTGAAAGAAGTGTTAAAATGTCCATAAATGTATGAGCTGTAAGGAATTGCCAGAAAGACGAAAGTGAGCAACTCAAACTATGCAATGATGGGTACGGTCTTCCAGCTCTTCTAATGGAAGAGGAATCTCTCAACCTTTCTTCTTGACTTCTTTTGTTTCCCGCGGCGGATGGGCTAGGGCCTCTCCAGTCTGCAAGGGGGAAATTGATTTTGCCACTCTCTCCAGTAAGAGGCCTGAGCTGATAAGGCAGAGGAGGCAACCTCGAGACCTGCAGACACGCTCGAAGCCTTCCAGAACCTTCAATCTCTCCCTCCTTCTTACCACCCTCCTTCTCTTCTTCTCATCTCAACCACTAGTATTACCCCTAATGCAAGCAGACCTTGTAACTGCAGCTAGATTGATGGGATCCCATGCTCACACTGACAGCTGGAAACCAGGGACTTTTTTTTTTACCCTAATGACACCCCTGACTGTGACTGAGTGACGTGAAGTGGCGACGGTGAAATCATTTGAGTCACGCCTCAGGTTTTTGCTCTTACAAGTAGGAGATCTCGAAGTAAGAAGAGCTACATAGCAATATGAGAAGGACCGCTTGGTAGTACTAGCAATCCTGGTAATGGAGATTAATGAAGGTCTTCTTGAAGCCAAACAACTGATCTGAAGGGTCGGGTTGTGGTGGTTTTGTTTTAAGTAGGATTGTACTCTCATGGCCATTTAAAAGTCATTACTACGAGTTTTCGCTAACATTTGAAGTGTGCATATGAAGTCACGGTGCAGCCAGGCACAACTGAAATATGACTGAGCAGCTCTCCCGCGAAGGGTTTAGGATAGATGTAAGCTGCCCAAAGGGAACATGGCTTAGCGTAACTTTCTGTTTGGGTAGGATGTCGGCCCTACACCAGACTCAAAAAGTGAAATGACTCCCTTCACAAAAATAATAAACTTAAAGAACAGGAAGAATTTGAACCGCAACGTTCTCCGAAGGTTCTTGCATTTACAAATGCCATTTTCCACGGAATCATATACATTTACATGAAAGGCCTTTTGCAGGTGGGCTGTAAACCTTTGGTGGGCAAAACAAATTAGTTTGAAACTTCGGTAGTGAATGTATGGCTCCAATAATTCATGCTGTCCAAACAGAAGAGATCTGAGGGAATGCATTTTTGAATCATTTCGATGGTTCAAAGCGCCTAACCTGCACATCAATACAGCATTTAGTCTCATCCAGTGAATGTTTTAAAGGAGAGTCATAAATCATCCCAGAGTGTTATTATTTATTTATTGTTGTTTATTTATTCTGTGGCCTGAAGCTGCAGAAACTGACCAAGGGCTGTTTTATAACTGTCACAGGAAAATAAGCTACCAAATCGACTATAGGACACCACCCTTAATTTGAATATGTTAAAGAATGATATGCATTGCGCTTTTCAGCCGTGAACAATTGTTCTAACATTGTGTTGTCATTTCGCAATGGTGTCTTGCAATATTAGGATCCAGCTTGTAGCAGATCCAAAGAAAGAGGTGTCTGGATTCACTACCATTGTCATGCCTGCACTGTCTGTGTCGCCTGTTCTTATGCACACAGCTCTGCCTACAGCTATAATGAACAGCTCCTAAGAGCCATTACTTTTCTTAATGTGAACTTTTCATAAATTAAAGGACCTTTTTCCACTATCAATAATTTTTGTGCAATGGAAAGATTCAATGGAGGTTTAATGTTCTTCATGGAACCATAGATGCCAATAAATAATCGTTATTTTTAAAGTGTAGTTTCAAGGAATTTATCTAATTGTACAACATGCTTGTCCATGCCATGGAAGTGGTACCCTATGTTCTTTTCTCAAAGCAACTACAGTGAGAACAACCAAAAGATGGACTGAAAGAGAAAAGAAAGCAAAAGGCAGATGTCCTGGAGTTCCTGGTATTCTGTTCAGCAAGATTGAAGGTGATGCAGAGCGCAGGAGCAAAACGGATGACTTGACCTGCTATTGATTCCTGTGAAACAGCAGATTTACTGTCGGCCTGACACCACGCTGAAGAATTTCAACCCATTTGACAAGCAGGGCCAGCCAAGGGAATGCTTGGCACTCGGAGGAGACAGTAGCCAACCTTAGCCCAGCAAGAAATATGGGATTTCCAATCCGGCCGCCAATGCTCATACCCATCTGTTAGCTAGCCAACAGTTTCTGCTTGAGCAGTTTCCCATTGAGAATGGGCAAAACATTTCTATCTAGATATTTTAGATCGGTCGGAGGCCCTATGTCTCACCTGGTTGCCCGTTGACGGAATCATTGGCAAACAACATTGCTCTAAAAGTTGCCCTGTGTATCATCACCTTAAGGTTATGTAGTCCACGGTAAAACATTGTGGCATGTTCGTTTGCGTTGACCCAAACTAATTTAATCCAGTTTTGATTATTTTATGCTGTCAGTGGTTGTGTGGAAACTGTAATCTGCACCACCCGCTAGGGACTTCTGGGATTGTCGTTTTCTTTGGATCTAAAAAAGTTATTCACACCTTTAACATGGGAGACAGCTGCTCCCCCAGTGAGCCATGTACTATATGCCATCTTAATCATATGTGCACTCAGATAAAAACATGAATAAGAAATGGAGCAACCTAGCTCACTTTCTTTCCATCTCTTGTGTGAACATCCTTACTGATCGGTATCTTTATTCCCTAGCAGGTGACGTATTGTCATATTAGGGGGCCCCTTGTGCTTGCCTGTTCCCCTTGCCTTTTTTCATAGCTGCTCTACTGACATCACTGGCCATGTGGGATGAGAGCAGGGCTTGGAAAGCAAAGCACGCTTGGCTGGAACCCGGCAGCCGGACAATGCAGCCTGTGTCCTCCTAAAGCGCCAGCTGGAGTGGAACTTCAAATCCTCTCTCCAACTTTTTCCTGTCTTTTTTTTTCCCTCTTTCTTTCCCTTCTAGCAGGCCTCAGTTCATCTTGCTCTGAAATTGCATTTCTCTTCTCGTCTGCTTCCCGTGCAGCAGTGGCTCACTGGGTAATCAGGGGGCAGTAATTACCGGGTTTGCTAACCCACTTTTAATGGTTGAGCTGGGTGAAGTTTCCCGATCTGCTGTCCGCAGTTTCACTCAAAAATCCTTGTCAATAATATATTATCTCCTTTTTTTGAGTGGTCATTGTGGTCTGAACCTTGACATGTCTTTTGTGGTCTTGTCCAAAAAACAACTCCAGATACTGAAATGATTAAAAAACAACATACTTTTCATTTATAACATTACAGTAGAAGAGATTCATGTCAGAAATCTCAAAAAATGCAAGGATCGCCCATTTGTCAGGTCTTTTGACATGGTTGGATTGTAAATGTTCATGGGCAGATAGATGAGATTACTAATGACTGTGCTCCCGCTTCAGTTTTTACTCTGAAATAACTACTTGTTAATCACTTTTATATTGTCATTCGCCACATAAAAGCCGCCCATATGGGTCATGAAATATATTGTTGGAGACATCAAATCGGTTGAATTGCGGTTTTATGGCAGAGCTCCCCAGAGATGTGATTGATACCATAGCGCTTGGGATGTTGGAGTTGGCCTCATTTGGCCTTTCACTCTTTTGGAAGTGGATTTCAATGCAAAGCTAGCCAAGTCATTCCTGTTGTAAAGTACATATGTGTGAGGTTTTCTCTAAGTAGCATTCAAAAGGTACCGCATAACAGGAATGACCCATTTGCTTGTTTGTAAATTTTTATGCTCTGCTTACACAGGTGCTGTTTTAATTAAATGTTTGTATTACAATTCAAGCATAAATGAAACTTCAAAAGGCAGTCTTCTTGATCTGCTTTTTGATGTGACTGTGATGTATAGGTTAAATCAGGGTCACCATTGCTCCTCACTTTGTTCTCATGTTTCTTTTTCCCCTCTGTTTTTCTGTTTGTGTGTTTGCGTTGGTCTGCATTGCCCTCTGCAGGACCCTCTGGATGTTGCACGCTCTTTGATTGTCATCCGCTCTCTGGTGCCTGGGGGGGTGGCGGACAATCACGGGGGGCTTCTCCCGGGTGACCAGCTGGTTTTCGTCAATGACACTCATCTGGAAACATGCTCTCTGGCCCAGGCCGTAGAGGTCCTCAAATCTGCTCCGCCTGGGAGAGTTTACCTTGGAATCAGGAAACCACTGGTGGTAAGAGCCACTATGTAATTATGGCCTCATACTGTTAACATTCAGAGCTGGAAGTGTTTATTTGAGTAAATATTTAAGATTGTTGGGTATTTCTTCAACGTATTACTTTGGATTGTGGAGCTTTATAGTGTTTAAATGAGTGATTTTATCTTATTTTAAACTTTATCTCACAATTTTTCATTACATTTTTGTGCTATGTAAATCAGATGTTTACCCATGAATGTGAATTAGGTTACTGTAACACTGTTAGATGAACATTATAAAAGCATGTTTGGCTTTTGGTAGTTAAATGTTTGGTTCATCCTGCTATTGGCACAGTGTTATATATGATATGTCCGTTTAGTCACTAAGTTTATTTTGCATTGTTTTGTGTCTGTGAACTACACAGGCAGAGGTCAAAGGCAGTGGGCAGCAGTCCTCTTGGGCTGTAGAGGGCGCTGATGAGCAAACAACAGCAAAGCATTCCGTCACTCTACCATCTATGCAAGAGGTATTCAGAATACTCTTTTAGTTCACTTTTTTGAAAGCAGTTAATACATATTTTAGCATTAAAATGACATTTACAAAAGACTTCTGTTTTAAATAAATGCTGTTATTTTTTAGATTTCTATTAAGTAAAAAAAAGATCATAGTTTCCACTAAATATTACACTGTAACTGTTTTCAGCATTGATGATAAGAAATGTTTCTTGAGAAGAAAATCAGCATATTAGAATGATTTCTGAAGGATCATGTGACTAAGACAGGAGTAATGATGCTAAAAATTAGGCTTTGCATCACTGGAATAATTTTAAAATAAATTAATATAAAAAAATGCTTATTTAAAATTTTGATATTTCTCAATATTACTGTTTTTACAGTTTTTTCAAGCAAATAAATGCAGCCTTGGTGAGCATAAGAAACTTCTTTCAAAAAAGTACACATTTTACAGATCCAAACCTTTTGAACCATAGTATATATATGTACATTACATAAATACTATAATCTTATATTCACATATACAGTATACCTTATAAAACATCCCACCGTCTTTTATACATATAAACTTTTAATAACAAAAAAATCTAGTAAACAGTTATTGTATATATATGGTACTGCAGGGAGGTTGCCAATTATAGACTCTATATTTTAAATAATTTTTAAATCAAAACAATGTAAAAATACAACATTAACTTTAGCAAAAGCAGAAGTTAGTAAGCTAAAGTTAGGCTAAATGTTTTGTTGTTGTCATGAGAAAAAGTTGAAGACCCCTGGTCCAACATCTGAAAACACACTTATGTCCATCAATATGTAGCAAAGAAACCCCAACCATCAATATGTAGCAAAGAAACCCCAACTACAGTCGTTATTAAAAAAGAGATCCCAAGCGAGAAAGAAAAAGAGCTCGAGCAAAAGAAGATGAGTGAGAAAAAAGAGGAACAAATGAGCAAGCCTCATGAGAGAAATCTTTTTAGAGCTGATGCATGACCCCCTCTATGGGCCTTTGAAATGTATCATATTATCCTTGAATTTTAGCATAGATGTAATTGAGGCAGCCGAGTCAAGTGCTGCTGTAAATCTACTCAAAAAGAGACTAATTACGCCATTAAGATTTTAGACTCGACACATTTTTCATGGCAAATTGGTTCTGCTCGCTGCAAGGGTGAGTGAGAAAGGCAGTGAGTCGGCTTGTTGGAGCATCGTAGGGGAAAAGTGCGCTTTCAGCTCTTATGATCTGTATGTGTGTGGAAGAGGGAGAGGAGGACAAGCTCTGGCACCCTGTTGCAGGGATAGAAAGAGCTGCTTTGTATGCAGCAGACAGATGAGAGGTGAGATGTCTCTACCCTCCACGCCCACTCCAACATCAGACGTTTCTGTTAGCGGATAATTTAGGGGGGAGAAATGTTAAAAAGGGGTTTAAAGTAGCAAAAGGTTTCACTATCAGGAGTTTCGGTGTGGGGGGGGGCGTCTCAAAAAAATTATCATACTGTAGTACTATTAAAGGGATTTTTCAACCAAAAATGATCTCCTCAGAAAGTAATACATAGTCTTGGACTGAGTTTAGTTTAACTCTTGGACTAGCTTTCTATGAAAAAACTAAAGATGCCATTTTTGAGCATGAATTATATAAATATTAACATTTAACAGGTTCGAGTTTAGCACAGCTCTTAGGCCTTGCTTTGACTAAAGATTGCATTTTTTTAGCATTGTTTATATAAATATGGACTTTTTAGCTTGTATTTGGTTAATATAGCTCTGTGGTTCAAAATTTTGGATTGAATTTCTTTAGAGGAAAATCTCTAAAAAATATAAAAAATATTTTACCTAAAATGCAAATTCTGTTTTATTTTTCCGTTTTTCTGTGGAACCGTAAAATAGATGTTTAGTAGAATGTTCAAGCTGTTCTTTTCCATTTAAAAGTGGTGGATTTATACTACTTTACTAACTCTTCTGACTTTTTCTTTGAGTGAGTAACAGACTAGAAATTTAAGATGAAACATCATTTTTGTTGTGGATAGGACTTTGGAAATGGCTCTATCTTATCTGACGACCTGGATGAGGAGCCAGAGCTTATCCTGGATGCTGAGCCCCGCTACACCTCTCCCCTCACCACCATTGGCCTCCTGCCCGTCCTGGAACGAGAGATGCCTGTAGATGAGGATGATGAAGAGCAGGAGATGGACACCATGAAGGATCAAGGGAGCTCCAAGGTCAAGGGCGACAGTCTGCCTTCATACTTGAGTGTTAAGACTCGCTCCTGGGAAGAGCTAACACCACCCAGCCCATACCAGTTCAACAATCAACCTGATGCACAAGAACAGGTTTTACATTTAAATATTTTTTATTCCTATACATTTAAATGAAAACCATTACAACAAATGATACCATACACAAAAATGAATGCATTAAATTAATGAGAATTTTATGTTGTCACAGTGAGAATTTTTTATTAAGAATATTCAAGGTATAATTAATTTTTATTTTGGGGTGTATTGAATTCTTGTGTTGTTTAGTTTCCAGAGGTGGACAATGAGCTTTGCACAAGCTTTGAGAAGATTCAGTTGCAGCTTCCGCAAATTCCCCTTAGTGAGTATTTGTCTTCAAAGCAAGGCTTATTTCAGTCTTAATATACTGTAGTTCATTGCAGTTTGACATTTATACATCTGTTCTCAGGTCAGTCTGCCACATGGATCGAGGCAGCAGACAGCGAGGCAGACTCAGAGCTTACCTTGACCGACACCGACACAGAGTGAGTCTCCATCTGTAATAAACACACACACATCTCTATCCATCACTCAGCTAAGTTCTGTTTATGAACAAATTGCCATGTTGTCTTTGGTTTAGGGGACAACGTTTTAAAAACACAACGCGATTATGACTTATGCGATTATGAATTTTTGGTCCTTGTTTTCATCAGGTGCCCTGTGTGGAATTTTAATTACTGTGATTGTTTACTAATGGAACGATAACTCCACCTGCTGGACAGATGTGGTGCTTAAATATTAACAAGGGCCGTTAATAAACTAGAATTTTAAAGATGTAAAAATAAGATATTCAAATTAAGCAGGTAATCATAATTTAGAGATTCATGCTTTTTGATTTGCTACAAGTATTAGAAAATGATCATGCTTATCTTAATTATGAAAATGAGTTAATTGTGATAATCAATAACCCAGGTGTGGTGGAGAAATTGAGGAAAAGTGAGAAACGGATATTAAACACCGTTTTAAACTACAAAATGAAATGTGTCAAATTGGTGTGAAATGCAGCTGAGACTCGGCCAGCTGTTTATTATGACATCAGTGTAATAGAGAGTGTGTGTGTGTGTGTGTGTGTGTGTGTGTGTGTGTGTGTGTGTGTGTGTGAGAGAGACTGCTTTTTGGTTTATGCACATACATGTTTATGGAAATAATTAACACATTCATTATTTTTTCACTGCACAATATTGATCTTCCGAAAGGGAAAATATTTGCACTCTTATTAAATTATGAATAAACTATAAATGTTCTAAATAAATATAATTAAATAACATAAATCTAACAATAAATAATAAGAACAGTAATGATACTAATTATTATTAGTAGTATTAGTAGTGTAGCATTTTATAAAAATATTTTAACACGAACACTTTATAAAATAGCAATATGATAATGTATTTTCTATAATATAATAATTATATTATTATTTGTTTTCTAGAGCACCTTCTCTGCAATTTGCTAAGCTCAAAGCACATAAAAAAATAAAAAAAACTCTCTTCTAGTTGTATGTTCTAGCTCTGTTTATGTAATGATTTTAATAGGGACAGGAAGTAATGCTGATTGATTTAATGTTTTTGTATCAGAGATTTTAAATCAAGTAAGTTTATAAGCTGTTGGATGGCTTTCCTCCGCTCCTCTTTATACATTATTAATCATACTTTATTCTTCTCTGATATTACAGTGGAATTTGTTTGTTCATGCTGTTTAATCAAGTGAAATATTTAAGAAATAATTTCACTTGCTTTTGTGAACGCAGACCTTACGGATCTGAGATGGTTAATGTGAGTGTGATTAAGTCAGAATCGCTGTTTATTCTGTGTAAACCTGATTCAATCTAGCATATGAGACTAAGACTGAGTCTGGGACTGGAATACATCTTTGAGGGATTTGTGTGCTCGATTTCTCTCTGCAGAACTGCACAGCGCACTTCCTCTCGCAGCAGGAAGAGAAGAAAACAGGGGGCTGCTGGTTCAATGAGAGAAGGCCACAGGTAGCAACTTTGCATCATTTAGAATCATTTGTGTTTTAGAATTTGATGGTAAGTTTAGGCATGATGCTTTACAGTATTATGACTGTACAGTAAATGTATTGTCTGCAGTGATCTGCCTGAAAGAGAGGAGGGAGAAGGTGAGGAGACACCTGCGTTCAGTCACTGGGGTCCCCCTCGCAGGTAAAAACAATCAAGAGTTTCTGTGAATCAGGAGATTTCCATGGAAAGGAAGTAACGAAGTAGTAACAAAAATGTAAATGGAAGCAAAAAAAATAAAATAATGATAATAATAAAATGTAACATTTAAAAAATGATAGCCTATGAAAAAAAAATCTAATTATAATAACGTCAGCGCGATCATCCCTTCTTCTTTACTATTAGTTTTAACGCAAAATAAACATGAATGAACATCTCATGCCTCATGGAATCGCTCAATCGGTGTTTCAACCACAGAAAGACGGCAGTAAAACAGCTTGTAAACAAAACGTCACGTAGCATTTAATTTACTTCAGGAAGTCATCAGTGTCAATGGCTCGTTATTTCTTTATAAATGTAGTCTAGAGCAGGGGTTTTCAAACTGTGGGTCGCGACCCACTTGTGGGTCACAGAATGGAACAAGGTGGGTCGCACAAAGTCACTTGGCTGCAGCTAAATTTGCGTTTCAATGACACACACACACACAGTTCAGTCTAGGGCTGCACGAAAGTGACGAGTGGGAACGGTGCGAGGCCGGTGGAGTGATTGGAATTGAGCGACACCTGCTCGACTCACCAGTCTCGAGAACCACGGAGGAGATCGGAAGGATACAAAAGAGGAGCGTCCGTCTCCCCGGCAACTCACTCCAGCCCACCGCCTCGAGCATCCTCCTTCGCCCTACTCGATGGCACTGCGGATTCACCTCAGTGCCGAGGGATCTTCGGCAGCGCGTCCCTCCTTCCTCCCAGGCTTCGGCACCAGTCTAACACATTAAAAACTTCTCAATCACGGGAAGGAGGAGGCGGGAACCGGGAACCCACTCGTCACAATGATATAGCCCACCAACATTAATAAGGACTGCAATATCCTTAGTGTGATTTTCGAATTGCAATTAAGTCCGCGTGCTTTGCGTGTTTTGAAGCGCGGGCGCGCACGAGTTGTAATAACAGTGAAGGTCTCAGAGCAATGTCATTAAAAGGTTCAATCGGTCCGCATTATTAAAAGAGAAAAACTTGCTCACTTCAATACACTATATTCCGCATGAGATTGCATACACCAGAAAACAAATGTTACGAAAACGGTTTCAGGTAGGCCATGTTCATTCATTTCTATCGTCCGTTTGAGCTCTGTGCACTTTTTTCGTTCGGGAAACGGTTTGTAAAAAGCATTTCACATGTACAGGGTGAGCAGTGCACAAACGCAGGGTTAATTGTAACACTACAAGATTTAAACATTTCCACATAACAAAATGCACAAAAAAATAATGCAATACTCCTTGACGTATCATCTCTTTTTAGAGAAAAATTTGCCAAAGTTCAGAAATCTTTTGAAGATATTGCTGAACATTAATTTAACCATTGCTAAAATAAATTTCTGCCTGAACTTAATGTCATCCAGTTTTTTTTTTTTTTGTTTATTTAAAACGAGACACATGTTTATTATTATTTTTTACCTATTTCACAATTATTTTAATCTCCAAACAGTTTTAGATAGTTCTGCTTTGCTTCTTATGCTTTTTCTAAAAAAAGTGTTGGATTGTGCTCCGTTCTCACCGACACACACGGAAGGATCGTGAATGCATTTTCTGCAACAAAACACAGCAGCGCAGATTACAGTTCACTGGAGTGAGCCTGTTTAACGTTTTTATGGACACTACATATTCTAAAGTCTGTAAACAAAAATTAAAACTTAAATATTAATAGTGATTTTTTTCAGGTGTAGGCCTACTCTAAAATAAAAAGTTTTTTTTTCTTAAATACTTCATTTCTGTCATCAAACTTTTAAGTAAGATTAGGCTTAAAGTAATATCAACCTTTTTTTTCCTCAAATATTGTGGTGGGTCATGAAATAGATTACACTTGTCTAGGTGGGTCGTGGAATGGAAAAGTTTGGGAACCACTGGTCTAGAGAAGAGCTTTTTGCTAATTATTGGACTATATACTCATTATATTTTACTTTACCTGTTAGAGATGTCTTAATTATTTAATGTTTAAATAAACAAGATGTGAGAGCCACTGTGTAAATTAATATATTTTAACAACAAATTGAATTTTTACAATTTAGAAGTTAATTTAAAAACTGCATTGTGCAATTTACTTGCGTGTGTGTGTGTGTATATATATATATAAAGTTAAGTGTTGATTAGGTTTAAAAAGAAATGTATATTCATTCAATCCTTCGTGTTTTATAAATTGTATTTTTCATATAAAAGTATTTTGATATTCTATAAATTAATATTTAAATGATTATTTGCAAATAGTGACATCCATAAAGGTTAAAATAAGTAAAAAATATTCTTATTTTATATATAGTTCACCAAGGAAGGTTATAAGGCTTCTATTAAATGCTTGTTTATTGACAGATTGTTCAGATTTAATATTTGAATAATTGTATTATTATCGTTATTACTATTTACGTATTATATTATTATCGTGTATCACCCTTATGCATACAAACAAACAAATACAGACATTTATTTATATATATATATATATATATATATATATATATATATATGATGATATATATATATATATATCAGACGGTTTCAACGGCAACAACATAAACAAACGTTACTGCGCATGCGCGCTTTTTTGGACCTAACTTAACTTCCGGTAGACTTCCAAATAGAATCAATAACAACAGCCAAGTCCCTCTAGATTAGATATTTTTTGATAACAAACAAAATATGTTTGCTGTGTGGATCAGGCGGACTTAATGAAAATGCAAATTCATTCTTTGCCAGGAGGAGATGTTTTAAAGCATAGACATAAAGCGCGAGAAATAGAGGTTTCCCCAGTAACAGCTGTAAACAAAGCAGAGCTGGTAAGCTCACACGCTGCTTTATCAGGCATATAACATGCAAGTCTTCCTTCAGAAATACAGCGATTATAAAAACACACCTGTGCCTCGTTTTGATATTTAAACATATAAATGTAAGGAATTATTATTATTAAACGTGCAGTACGTAACGTTACTCATGTTTATTCAACAAAGCCTTTTTGAAAATCGATCAGTTTTAAAATTGTGGCGAGTCTCCAAAAATAAATAAATGTATGGGAAACACATCCCGCAGCACAACCACCTGAGCCCAACTTCAGTCTACTCATCACCTTGACTTTAACTGCGTTTGTAGAAGGCACCGCAGCCAGACCGATATACACAACACAGACCGGAAGTTAACTTAGGTCCAGGCGCGTGCGCCCGATGAAACAGTCTATATGATAAGGACAGGAAGTGATGTGATGTTTTTGTATCAGAGATAATTAATCAAATGAGCCTCTGCTCTTCCTTTTTTCTATTATTATATGATATGATATTATATAGGGATGCACCAAAATGAAAATTCTGCGCCGAAACCGACATTTTTGGATGCACTTGGATGAAAACTGAAACCAAAAATGCTTTTTAATAATTATAATATAATATATTAAATTATATTATATTATACTATGTCTTAGTGTTTGTGTGTGTGTGTGTATATATATATATTTTAATATATATATTAAAGTTACAATAAATAATAATTAACAATTATATTTTTTATTATTTTATTTATTTTAATAAAATTTTAATAAAACATTTTTTTCCCTAGAGTGGAGGTGTGGCCAGAGCCGCAGGAGTCTCTGGGTATCAGCATAGTGGGCGGCCGCACCGTTATAAAGAGGCTGAAGAACGGAGAGGAACTGAAGGGCATTTTCATCAAACAGGTGCTGCCAGACAGCCCAGCTGGACGCACGGGTGCCCTTAAAACAGGAGACAAGATCTTACAGGTCTGAGAGCCACACACAGACACCTTCAGACGCATTTGCTCTTAATATAGCCGCTTCATCTGTTGACATTACATTATTCTGGTCTTTTATGCTTCCTTACCATTTTAAAGGGGCCATATTCTGTGTTTTGTTGCTTTTATTTATCCCCGAATCTGCCTAGAAAGGTTTTCTTGCATTAAAAATGGCTTTACTTGATTTCCCACTACTTTTGCTACTATACGTTATACCTATAACAATGTGTAAATTACCTTTTTATGATGTGCACATCAAAATCCTGCAAGTCCATTTTAAATCCCCTCTTATCTCTTTCTCCTCCCCTTCTTTTTTTTCTCCTCCGTCCTTTGTATTAAATAGGTTTGTGGGGTGGATTTGCAGAATGCCAGCCATGAGGAGGCAGTACAGGCTATCAAAGCGGCACCCAGTCCCGTGGTCTTCGTCGTGCAGAGCCTGTCCTCCACTCCACGGGTAAACCTGCCATTTCAAACTCCATTTAAAAGGCCGTCCTCTACTCCTGCCTCTGTGCACCTCAGATATGACCCCCTCCCTTGTTCATGCTTGAGTGCTCTCATTTATGAAAACGGGGCCAATTCATTTCCAGTTCAACAATATTAAATCCACTCAGGGCTGGTAAATGACGGTGAACTCTTGAGCCACTTCCTGACGCCGCTCTGCCATTAAAGATCTAGCTGACTTTTGATTGCTTGTACCCCCTAGTATTTTTCTATAGCCCCTTTCACACATATAATCTGTAAGAATATGACCTTTTAAAAAATACCTGTAAATTCATTCTGACGCAGATGGCGCATTTACTCTGCGTTGTTTACGGAATTCAAAGAAATGTCTAAAGTAGTCTAATACTATGGGCCAAAAGCTTAACAAAACACAAATAAATGCTGTAGTTGTTCGCTGACACATTTAGCCACGCTGCTCGTGTAGGAGATTCAAGTTGGAAATCATCCTGTGTTGTATTTTCATGAAGCTGTCCCTTTCTTTTATTTCTGCTGTGTGACTGTTAATTAAAACGTCAAAAAGATGCCCCAAAATAATTGTAGCAATAAAAATACAGTTATATACATTTCAAAAGCATTATATTTAATATAAGGTATATTTAATATTATTGTAATTTATATAATAACACATTTATCTAATATTTAGATACTGTAATACAATTTGTATAAAATTCTATTAATGATAAAATTCACAAGTATTTAGTGATAGTAATTACTCAAATTACTGAAACATTTTAATGTTTATTTATACTGGATATCAATCCGTAATGTCACTGTAATGGATGGTAGAAAGTTCAGGAATGAATGGTATGCCATTTATGACAGAATAGAGTGCCACAGTGTTTATTGTTTTCTTCATATTTCTAGCCTTTGGTAACTACGATTCAAAACGGACACATTTCAAGTGACTGGGGAAAAAGACACATGTCAGAACCACATTTCTGGTTAAAAATGAAAGGCCTTCAACTGATCGCCATTCAAATCAGCAGCAATAGTACACAGTTTAGTAAACGTTGGCAACCTCTTTTAGCTATTCTTGATTGTGCTGTATTGACTGCTTTAGTGCATTGCAATACAGCAGGCCATTGTTTTGATGATTACTCCTGAAAGGTTTTTCTTTTGCCTTTTTATATATATATAAAATTTTTTTTTTTTTTTTTTTTTCTTGCCACCCACCTTGACTCATGGTATATATGCACACGAACATGTCTTAAGGTCTTACAATAATATATCTGTAAGCCTTAAGAGAAACATTTAAATATTGTAATAAAATTACATAAATGTACAAACAATACATGTAATGTCAATAAATAACCATATGCATTTATTAAGAATTAATAGTAATTATAAATATATTAAATGCATATGAAAATGGGAAGTTAATTACACAAATTAGTTCAATTCACAAAAAATATTTCTTAGGTATTACCAAAATCGTTCAACCAATTATGTCCCTTGGCCAGTATGTTTTTTTTATTTCTTATTCTAAGTAATCTTTACATAACAAAACACAGTTGAATATAGGAAATGTGACTGAAATGTGAGGAGGTGCATCTCTAGAGAACTACTGGATGATTTTTGCCTCACAATATTGTGGTCGGGAGCAGCCTGCAAGCCTCCAGCAGCATCGTTATTAAGGAACTGTGTGATTTGAGGGCAGAAGCTCTTCTGAACCTGTCTGTGTTGACCTTAAGGCTGCGGTTGCATCTTGTGCACCAGCGAGCAGAGCTGTTTTTTAATATAACTTAATGATTTTTCTGGCTTTAGTTCGGATGTGCTGTAGGTTGGGTAATTCGACCTCAGCATTCATATAGCCGGAGGATCTTGTGCTGCTCTCATGCCATTCACTAATCCCTCCTGATTGGATGCATTCAATAGTAATAGCGACAATAACGGCATGTTAAAGATTGATGTGTTTCTCTGTCTGAGATAATTGATTTGGTTCGCTCTCAGCCCCAGTCAGGGAATGCACATCTCTAGAGCTGATGTGTCCCGGTTTGTTGTCCGTGAGGTTGACTGTCTGTATGTATGTGTGTGTGTGTGTTCTCAGCCTGTTTCAGTGATGGCCTCCAGCATTAGACAGCACAAAGCTAAGAGGAAAGAAGCCCAGGTGAGTTACAAGCCTGAGCTCTGCACAAGCTCACGCATGAGTTCTGGCTCTTTCACCTTCAGCTCTGGCCTTCTCAAGCCAGGTCCTGTGAGAATATACATATACTAACAGATGTTGTAAATAGAGCTGTTTGTTATTTAGCTTGTGTTATTATTTAAAAGGGCTGAAATACAAATTAACTCAATCTCTTTATTTTATAGAAATATTAATAATAGTTCAACATTTTTTGATTTATTTGAATCTTTTGATATTGAGAATCCTTATCCAAAGTTAAACTTAATTATCAAAAAAATAATTTTATTTAAAAATCATTATAAATTATATTATTAGAATTTCAAAAACGTTATTTCCAGGTTTAATTTGGATTTTGAATGCTACATTTTATATCAGTGCATAAACTGACAGATTATAATAAGCAAGATTCTTTTTTATTATTTTATCTTCGTTTGACTTTAATTATTGTATTTGTTATACAGTTTTTGCCCCTTTTTTAAAAATAAAAAAATTCTTTATTACAAAATGTTCATGGCAAATTGTACATTTAAAAACTAAAATGGATTTTGAATGCTAGATTTTCAGTGTGGTATCAGACTGTAATTAATACAAAAAAAGATTTTTTTAAAATGTATGCAATCTTGCTAAAACTGTGATTTTAATTATTATAGTAAAATAAAAAAGATAAAAATTATTATTATACTATAAAAATGATTAAATATAAGATTTCTGAAGACATAAGATTTGCTGTCTTTGTTAGAGCTCAAAACAGCAGCATTCACTGCAATATGATTCTCACTGGAACTGCAGTGTCCATAATGATCTGTTATTAGGTCCCAGCTCTCACAGATGTCTGTGTATCCACTAGTGTAAGTGTCTGAGCCTGATTTCCACTCACATCAAAGCACAACCTATCACAATTTGGTTTAGCCCTCACTGCGTGCCAGAATCCAGAGAGAAAATGAAAGAAAGAGGACAAATGTGCACCAGCAAGCCCATGTTTCTGAGAAATGGTGTCTCTTCCCAAGAGACCTGCAGAAGAATCCAGATTTTGAATCTTCTAGATACCTCTGGTTTTATCTAGCAATTAATTTAAAATGACAGTAATTTGCCTAATTGCTCCTTCATCCATTAGTTGCATTCGGCTCCCGAGGCTACGTGATTATTCACCACAATCAGAATATGGGGCTCTCTAATTACACCGCACAAATTTAATTAACATTTCAGCTTGTATCTGAAGACAAACTCACTCTGCTTTCTATTTCGGGTAGTACATTCAGAAAGAAAATGGAAATTTAGCTTTAAAAGGAAACAGAAACAGACTAAATGGAACAATTTGATTTTATATTGAGTTATAATTTTCCCCCCACATATTATGTGCAAAATTGTTTGCAAACATAGGAAAATTAGCTTTGACTGCTAATTCCTGTATTCACATCTGTTGCACACATTAGGGGTCTTTCTTCCTACTTCTTATTCTTCCATCACTTAGTTATTAATCAGCAGTAAGTGCAGCTCTCAGGAGCAGTGAAACATTACAGCATCATTCTGTAAGCGCTGCTAATAGCTGATTAATGCTAATAGACCCAATAGAGGCAGCTAACATTAGCTACTATAGCTGCTGCTCTGTTGACAGATCGTTTGATTAGACACTGTTCTCGCTGGTCAAGTGTGTTATTTAGCATGTATGTTCAATGTATTTTTAATCTACTCAGAACTTCCTAGAAATCGCATAGCAACATGGTAAAAAATAAATCAGAACACCCTACAAAAAGCATATAACGTGCAAAAAAATACTTAGAGCACCCTATAAATTATGTAGCATATTAAAGTACTCAAAAACCTCTAGAAATTATGTGGGGGTGCCCAAAAAGTTACTCAGAACACTCTAGAAATGGCATATTAATGTTCTAAAAACTGCGCAGGACACTCTAGAAATCACACGTTTATGTGTTAACTACTACGAACACTCAGCGGTTCTCAATTCCATTCCTCGCGGTGTGTTTACAAAGAGACATACAAAATGTGGAATTGAGAACCGCTGCTCTAGACTTCACACATAGATGTTCTAAAAACTACAAACACTCTAAAAATCACACATTAATGTTCTAAAAACTACTCTGAACATTCTAGAAATCACATTGATGTTCTTAAGAACTACTCCAAACACTCTACAAATCACACACAGTGATGTTCTAAAAACTACAAACAATCTAGAAATCACATTAATGTTTTTAATAACTACTCTGAACACTCTAGAAATCACATTAATGTCCTTAATAACTACTCTGAACACTCTAGAAATCACACATTGATGTTCAAAAAAAACCTACAAACAATCTAGAAATCACATTGTGAACACTCTAGAAATCACATTAATGTCCTTAATAACTACTCTGAACACTCTAGAAATCACACATTGATGTTCTAAAAACTACAAACACTCTAGAAATCACATTAATGTCCTTAATAACTACTCTGAACACTCTAGAAATCACATTAATGTCCTTAATAACTACTCTGAACACTCTAGAAATGACACATTGATGTTCAAAAAAAACCTACAAACAATCTAGAAATCACATTGTGAACACTCTAGAAATCACATTAATGTCCTTAATAACTACTCTGAACACTCTAGAAATCACATTAATGTCCTTAATAACTACTCTGAACACTCTAGAAATCACATTAATGTCCTTAATAACTACTCTGAACACTCTAGAAATCACATTAATGTCCTTAATAACTACTCTGAACACTCTAGAAATCACATTAATGTCCTTAATAACTACTCTGAACACTCTAGAAATGACACATTGATGTTCAAAAAAAACCTACAAACAATCTAGAAATCACATTGTGAACACTCTAGAAATCACATTAATGTCCTTAATAACTACTCGGAACACTCTAGAAATCACATTAATGTCCTTAATAACTACTCTGAACACTCTAGAAATCACACATTGATGTTCAAAAAAAACCTACAAACAATCTAGAAATCACATTGTGAACACTCTAGAAATCACATTAATGTCCTTAATAACTACTCTGAACACTCTAGAAATCACATTAATGTCCTTAATAACTACTCTGAACACTCTAGAAATCACATTAATGTCCTTAATAACTACTCTGAACACTCTAGAAATCACATTAATGTCCTTAATAACTACTCTGAACACTCTAGAAATCACATTAATGTCCTTAATAACTACTCTGAACACTCTAGAAATGACACATTGATGTTCAAAAAAAACCTACAAACAATCTAGAAATCACATTGTGAACACTCTAGAAATCACATTAATGTCCTTAATAACTACTCTGAACACTCTAGAAATCACATTAATGTCCTTAATAACTACTCTGAACACTCTAGAAATCACACATTGATGTTCAAAAAAAACCTACAAACAATCTAGAAATCACATTGTGAACACTCTAGAAATCACATTAATGTCCTTAATAACTACTCTGAACACTCTAGAAATCACACATTGATGTTCTAAAAACTACAAACACTCTAGAAATCACCGGGGTGTGAAGTAACGAATTACTCACGTTACTATAATAAAGTAGTTTTTATCAGAAATTGTACTTTTTTTGAGTAGTTAAAAAATGTACTTTTACTTTAGTACATTTTAAATGATGGGTCTGTACTTTTTCTCTGCTATTTTCCTTCCGTTTGTGGTTGTGACGTGCTTGTTTTGATTTGATTTTCATCCATCAACGTGACTCACGTCTTGTGACTCTCGTCAAATCAAATTTTGTATGCTACTGTTACTCATGGCTGTTGGTAGCGCATTCTTCAAACATCAATTCCGTTATCAGCATCTTCCTCTAATATGTTATTTTTGGATTTTTGCTTACTAAATCATCTGTTTAGACATGCCTATCTACAGGGCCTGAAATTTGGTGTGAGGTCGCAGGTATTGCGTACAATGTTAATAATCCCGCAAGTGCCACATTTATTACATGGTAAATTAATTCCCATTTACTTCAGTATAGGGAGAGAGACGCACAATCCTGCAGTAATCATTTGGAGAAGTTGGCAGCTTGTTGACTCCTGATGAGTTTGAGCGCGTTGCGCGCTATGAAAAATTTTGTTGGGATTACTCTAAAACATGGAAATAATGTACACATGGAAATAATGTACCAGATTCAGTATGCATCTTATTGATGAACCATGGTGTTAATATACTGCATTTGTGTCAGCGCGTGATGTAATAAGTCAGCTTATTAATAAACAATGTTTTTTATTATTAATTTTATACAATCCGCTTTCATTTAGCAAGTGCACTCATGCAAAAACAATTTAAGTTCAACGTTTGTTGTTCCATTCAGATGTAGATGCTGCTAATAGAGCAGCTTTTTCATAATTAAAAATGTTCCTTATAAATTGTAGAATCACCATAACAATTTAAGTAAATGTTGCCCCTTTCTAGAAAAAAATATGCATTTATGTTAAAATTTTAACATAAATTATCATGTTTATGATTCTCATTTCTTTATCACAAAACACTAAAACTGGCACCATTTGGAGAGAATAATGGTTTTATATTCTTTGCATTTATCTAAACAATATTTAATGAGAAACAATAGCATGCTCTGGCTCTGTGGCCTAATACCTGATTTAATTTTTTTTTTTTTTTACTTTGATTTAAATAGTGATGATTGTACTGAGAATAACTCTTTCATCTTTTCATCACTTTAATAGGTTTTCCATGTTGTTTTGATTGTATTTTAAATAGTTGGCAGTCAAAATTAAAACCGCTGGATGATAGATATTCTTTATTCTTTCTGATAAACAACAAAAGATAATGTGAATTACAGTATGCACAATGTTTTTTAAATGTTTAAATTGCAGTCTAGAGTGTTTATCAAAAGGGGGTATAATCCACAGCTCAGTACTCACTACTCATGAGTACTTTTAAATAAGCTATGTTTTACTCAAGTAATTTTTTGGACAAGTACTTTTTACTCTACTCACACTACGTTTCAGAGTGTAATGGTACTTTTACTTGAGTATATTTTTTCAGTACTCTTTCCATCACTGGAAATCACATTGATTTTCTAAAAACTTAGAACCACTCTAGAAATCCCATAGTGACAAATCTGTTCACAACAATAGACCACTGACCAATGAACACTTTTGGCTCCAATAAAAGCCCAAATGGTAAATACTTGTCATGTATCTGTAGAGCTGTGTGAGTTGAAGTGCCTTGTATTGAGATTTTGTTAACAGCTTCAATGGTGGCTTTCCAGCAAATTATTCCCATGTCCATCTCCTGAGGCTTTTCTCCGGCATAGCGGTTTTACGACAACACTTCTCGTAATAGCCTATTGCCTGATTTTGCTGCCAATTACAATTTTTCTTGCTCTTATTATTCATATCTCCCGCTCCTTCTATCTAGGTCTCTCTTATTCATGCTTTGGGGTTTCTAAGTTTGCTCTGCCTTTTGAGGAATAGTACAGTCGTGGCCAAAAGTTTCGAGAATTACATAAATATTGGAAATTGGAAAAGTTGCTGCTTAAGTTTTTATAATATCAACTTGCATATACTCCAGAATGTTATGAAGAGTGATCAGATGAATTGCATAGTCCTTCTTTGCCATGAAAATTAACTTAATCCCAAAAAAAACTTTCCACTGCATTTCATTGCTGTCATTAAAGGACCTGCTGAGATCATTTCGGTAATCGTCTTGTTAACTCAGGTGAGAATGTTGACGAGCACAAGGCTTGAGATCATTATGTCAGGCTGATTGGGTTAGAATGGCAGACTTGACATGTTAAAAGGATGGTGATGCTTGAAATCATTGTTCTTCCATTGTTAACCATGGTGACCTGCAAAGAAACGCGTGCAGCCATCATTGCGTTGCATAAAAATGGCTTCACAGGCAAGGATATTGTGGCTACTAAGATTGCACCTAAATCAACAATTTATAGGATCATCAAGAACTTCAAGGAAAGAGGTTAAATTCTTGTAAAGAAGGCTTCAGGGCGTCCAAGAAAGTACAGCAAGCGCCAGGATCATCTCCTAAAGAGGATTCAGCTGCGGGATCGGAGTGCCACCAGTGCAGAGCTTGCTCAGGAATGGCAGCAGGCAGGTGTGAGCGCATCAGTGAGGCCAAGACTTTTGGAACATGGCCTGGTGTCAAGAAGGGCAGCAAAGAAGCCACTTCTCTCCAAAAAAAACACCAGGGACAGATTGATCTTCTGCAGAAAATTATAGTGAATGGACTGCTGAGGACTGGGGCAAAGTCATATTCTCCAATGAAGCCCCTTTCCGATTGTTTAGGGCATCTGGAAAAAGGCTTGTCTGGAGAAGAAAAGGTGAGCGCTACCATCAATCCTGTGTCATGCCAACAGTAAAGCATCCTGACACCATTCATGTGTGGGGTTGCTTCTCATCCAAGGGAGTGGGCTCACTCACAATTCTGCCCAAAAACACAGCCATGAATAAAGAATGGTACCAAAACACCCTCCAAAGGCAACTTCATCCAACAACAGTTTGGTGAAGAACAATGCATTTTCCAGCACGATGGAGCACCGTGCCATAAGGCAAAAGTGAGAACTAAGTGGCTCGGGGACCAGAATGTTGAAATTTTGGGTCCATGGCCTGGAAACTCCCCAGATCTTAATCCCATCGTGAACTTGTGGTCAATCCTCAAGAGGCGGGTGGACAAACAAAAACCCACTAATTCTGACAAACTCCAAGAAGTGATTATGAAAGAATGGGTTGCTATCAGTCAGGTTTTGGCCCAGAAGTTGATTGAGAGCATGCCCAGTCGAATTGCAGAGGTCCTGAAAAAGAAGGGCTAACACTGCAAATACTGACTCTTTGCATAAATGGCATGTAATTGTCGATAAAAGCCTTTGAAACGCATGAAGTGCTTGTAATTATATTTCAGTACATCACAGAAACAACTGAAACAAAGATCTAAAAGCAGTTTAGCAGCAAACTTTTTGAAAACTAATATTTATGTAATTCTCAAAACTTTTGGCCATGACTGTACACCCCCCCAAAAAAAAAAAAAGAAATGGCATAAAAAAGAGGCATAGGACTCGTGCACTATATTCAGTGGTGTCAAAAGTATTGGCATTCATTACTCAAGTAGAAGTATAGATACTAGGGTTTAAAAAGACTTTTGTAGAAGTTGAAGTATCAACTCAAGCTTTTTACTCAAGTAAAAGTGTAAAAGTACTGGATAAAAAAACTACTTAAAGTATAAAAGTAAAAGTAATGTAAGGAAAGAAAAAAAAATGCCATTAAGAACAAAAGCTTAGGCCACACCACTGGGGCCTATTGTAGGGCTGGGCGATATATCGAATTTTAGCGATGATATCTGAATAATTTTGACGACGATGTACAATTTGAATATATCGGGAATATCGAATATTTCAAATTCAAGCATACTTTCCCAAAAGAACGCGCCGAATGTCCAAAAAAGGAACCTGTAACTGCTGACTGCTCTACGCCCCTCTACTACGAGAGCTTTAATGATAGCGGTTGCCAGATAACAAGAGTTTAAATCTCCGAATCAGAGCTCCACTGTTACAAGGATACATTTTCTGCCCGGTGTTTGCTTATTTTAAGCAATCTGGCAACCATGCGCACGTGCTCACTCCTCATTGCGGAAGAGCCGCTGACGATAATCTGAAAACACTAACAAGCTGGAATTGAGCGATCTAATGAAAGCGTCGTTCAGCCGGTCTGTGTTCTGTCGTGAGATCTCAACTGTATTGTTTGCATTTGTGATCGCAAAATAAATGCACTTACTCGACCGCTAATGTTTGAATAGAGAAACATAGGCTATGGCCATTTGGAATTACTATTGGGGAATTTCACTGATATGTTTACCAGTTTCCATAATATAGACAGAGAGAATGCAAAAGTCTTTGGTATTTATTCATTTATATATATTTATATATAAGAAATAGCTATGTGCTTCAGCAACTAGCTTCCCATCTAAGAGGGTTTTTAGTGTCAGTAGGAACATAGTTTCATGCCACAGAGCTTCTCTTAAAACCATAGACAGTTGACAGACTTGTGTTCTTAGCTTAAAAACTTGTTATTAAAATAAAATACTTATCCTAGTTGCATAGTTTAAATTGTGAATTGCATGCACTAAAAAGTTGACAGAATGCACTTTCTGTAACTGTTACTTAATTTGCACTGCTTCAGTTACATATAGGCCTACATGTATTCATTTAATAAAAAGCAGTAAGTGATCTCTTGGTCTAGATTTTTTAACTGCTTAAATTAGCTGTTTAATCTAAATTGTTTTTTTTGTTTTTTTTTAATGGGCAAAAGAAAATCATGCTTTATTTTTTATTATTTAAATGCAAACATATCGAGATATATATCGAATATCGTAAAAATTTGGACAATATCGAGATATTTTTTTTTGTATATCGCCCAGCCCTAGCCTATTGTGCACTACCCCACCTACTCAAATAAACATTTTTCTAAAGGCCATAGGCCATAATGACTATAATGTTATATTAAAATGTTCATGTTGAAAATTTGGGATGCACTAGGCTACCTGTTTCAGCCGCATATATGCCCATTGAAAATGAACGCACTTTAGTACAATGGAAATACATTAAAGGACTAGAGATATGATGACTAGTTGCCTATAAGTATTGTTATGGTTGTCTATTTTCATTAAACCTTATAGTGCTGTCAAAATGAATGATTAATCCAAGTGATTAATCAAAAACTAAAAATGTCTAAAAATCCTGATAACTTCTTGATTGATACCTTCCTGTATTCGCTACATACGTCTGCTATGTCCAGTGTTGGGGGGGGGTGTAATGAGTTACAAAGTTGGTATAGCCTACTTATCACAACATTGTCAATCGCGTCATAAATCGCAAACGATAATTTATTCAAACGTCTCGCTACCGAACTACCTACAGCAGCTTAATTTGTAGAGGACGAAGAGAAAGCACCCATTTGGCAAATGAGCCAGTAGTGAGAAATAAGAACTTTTAAGTAGGGTCCGGTGCCATTTCGATACTTTTAAAACGGTACCGGCACCTAAACGGTGCCTGAACCGATACTTAAAAAAAAAAAAAGATCCACAAAAAAACTATGGATAACATTAAAGAACATTACAAATATTTAAAATAAATCCATAGCTTTCACCTTGGATGCTCTCATTTCTCAAGTTGTGCTTCCTTTACTCTAAGGCTAATAAATGTATTTCACAATCTGGGTCATTATTTAATACAAAACCACACATAATGTTTCTACTGTATCCCTGTCCATCACTCTGATATTTAGTTCAGATGAGTGCTGTCTGTCAATGTCTTTAATCAGTTCTGTGAATTACTGTATGCTCATTCTTTATAAAGTAGAACACCATTCTTCTGCAAATACTAACGTGCCTAAGACTTTTGCACAGTAGTGTATGTATAAAGTACGTATGATTAAATTAAGTATATTTAAATAAGTGTAATTAAAGTTTGTGTTCGTTCATATGTGTTAAGGGCTAGATTTTCTCTGGAGGAAACAGCTGTTTAGTGATGAGCAGTGACAAGCGAAAACTTTACAGTAGATGAGAAACCGACTGCTCCCTCGTGACCTTTTGTAAACTGTATTTATGACAAAGAACTGCACAGATACGGATATTCTAACAATCTATCGATAAACACATAGCTTGTGTCCTCTGTTTGTGTTTAAGTGCGCATGCGCTGCTCTGCTCGCAGTCTGTGGATTGAAGAGCGCGCTGAAAGACGGAGAGGACACCGGTCTGTTGCCGGTTTCATTTGAAATTTAAGCGGACTGACTCTGAGGCTATCGGATACCGGTTCCATACCCAACCCTACTTTTAAGAAATATATTTTTTGATAAACGAACCCAAAACTGGCTATGTCCTTGCTGGAGTGTGATGTGATTTGTGTCATGTGCAGGTGAGATGGATCGCGTACAAACCAATAGGGTGTCGGAATGGTATATGTTTATACTTCTCATCCAACCACAATCAAATTCACTCCATCCGGATGGCGCGGTTTATCTGGATAGTTTTTTTTTGAATGATGACAAGCCGGAATGAAATTAAAGTAACGAAGCTATTTTTAAAATGTAAGGAGTAGAAAGTACAGATACTTGCGTGAAAATGTAAGGAGTAGAAGTAAAAAGTCGGCTGAAAAATAATTACTCAAGTAAAGTATAGATACCCCAAATTTCTACTTAAGTAAGGTAACGAAGTATTTGTACTTCGTTACTTGACACCTCTGACTATATTCATAGTCATCTGAACTAGATGTGTTGGAGAAACCCAGACTGAAGTAATTATTTAAGAATTCAATCGGTTTGCTTTGTAAATGAACAAATCGTTTGGATTGTTTTTTTTTTTTGTGAACTGGATGAACTTTAATAAGATTTAAAAAGGCTTTTGCTTTTGGGGTGAACTATCCGTTTAAAATCATTGCATCTTTCTCTGTCTAGAGTTTTCCCAGCAGCATTCATTCATAGTCATCTCTTACTGTTTATTTCTCTGCATTCTTTATAGTGTCTTTCCACAGTCGGCAGCATTATACGGCCTCAGTCTCTTTTCTTTACTCTTTAAGCAGAAAGCAGGACAGACCAGCGGCCCTCCACCCATGCGCCTCCCCCCACCCTACAGACCCCCCAGCCAAGTGCAGGAGGAGGAGCAGCAGGAGGAAGAGAGTGAGGATGAGGAGCAAGCTAAAGGTGTGAGTCTGCTGATCATGCCAAACTAAACTATATGTGACCCTGGAGCACAAAACCAGTCTTAAGTCACTGGGGTATATTTGTAGCAATAGTCAACAATACATTGTATGTGTGAAAATGATACATTTTTCGTTTATGCCGAAAATCAGTAGGAAATTAAGTAAAGATCATGTTCCATGAAGATATTTTGTAAACTCCCTACCGTAAATATATAAAAATGTACTTTTTGTATATATGCATTGCTAAGAACTTTATTTTGGACAACTTGGTTTTCTCAATATTTAGATTTTTTTGCACTCTCAGATTCCAGATTTTCAAATAGTTGTATCTCGGCCAAATATTGTCCTATCCTAACAAACCATACATCAATGGAAAGCATATTTATTTAGCTTTTTTTTTTAAAAAGTTTTTGGGTTTTGTGGTCCAGGGTCACATATGTCCTTTACTTACATCACTGGTTATGTTCAGAATCACATACCACCATTCTAGTCTATTATTTTGTAGCAAATAGTATGGATACAGTGCAGATTTTCTGTATGCATGGAATACCTGTATAACCTAATACGTTTTCATTATTAGGGCTTCCTGTGTATTTGTTTACAAATTCTGGTTGAATATGTAGATGTTTAATTGAATTGAGTTATTAATAATAAATAACAAATAATATTAATAAATATATTTTTTCTAGATAAAAGATAGGTACTAAAAATTTAATCAACTGACAGATTAATTAGAAAAAGAACATGTCGATATTTTGTATGCATGGAATACATTATGCATTAGGGCTGTCAATTTAATATGTAATGTAGTATATTAAGTTATATACAAACAACTAATATAATAATAATAATAACAATAGTTATATAGATATTGAATTGAATACAATTTGCTTTAATTTTTAAACAGAAATATTTATTTTTAATAAAATAATAATAATAAATAATAAAAAAATACAATTATTAATAATAAATGAATATTCATTTAATTACAATTATATTTTTTGTAATCAGATGACAGCCATTTCCATTACAGAGTGCAATTAATTATAAAAAAAAATATTTTGTATGGATGGAGTACATTTTATGTTAGGTCTGGTTTAGTATAATAAATTGTATTTAAATAATAATAATAATACATTTTGAATTGATTTTAAATTATCTATCTACATATATTATTATTATTATTTTTTTTTTTTAACCAGTTGACATCCCTTTCCATTATACAGACATGCAGTTAATTGCAAAACATTATGTAATGTGTGGGTAATATGTCCTAGAATGCAATGCATTGAAAGGGACATGTATTAATTACCATTATAATAACTGAGCCACACTTGCTGAATTAAACATGCAGCTTGGTAATGTGACTACTATATATATATATATATGTTTGAACCATTTATCATTGCACATATTGCTCAGTATGCAGTAAGCATTACACTATTATTTTATTCCGAACATAGCCAGTGTCTTAGGAAGTTGCATGCCGAGATATATTGTTTTAAACAAGATCTGTAGCCGTACTATAATGTGTCCTCATTAAAGCATCCCAGTATCAGATTTCATTCCATTCATCTGGGCTGGCAGACTTTCTTAGCATTACAACGATGCTCTAATCTCTTTCCACTTTTGATGGTCTTTAGTATGCTGTGCAGGCAGTGCGACGTCTTTCTCATTCTTGTCCGCCACCGGCCCTTTGACTGGCTTTGTTTCCGGATGCTATCCGGCGAGCACTTCTTGTAAAATCTTGCAGTGTGAAATTGAATCTGCGTTGAGGTGTGCTGTATTTAGGAGATGTTGAGTAGGATAGGACCAATGAAGTGGTTACAGTCCAGTTAAAGTTGAGGTAATGTGGTGTAGTGGTTGAAGATTCATATTGGAAACTTAATTGTGTTGAGTTTGAGCCTTACATGGGAAAATACATGACCTTTTCAAGGTTGCTGACCTTAATGTTTAAAAAGCATTTTTGTCAGTGTTAAAAATGACAGATTAGCATGAAAAACTACTTGTATGTGACACTTTTGTGACCAAATATGCTATGTGACACTTTTGTGACCAAATATATATATTTTTGCACAAACAAAAGTGATAAATACTAAGCTGCAGGCTTACACTCACGCTTATTTTCGTGCCACGTACTGTATCTTCATTGCATGCAAATTCTTCTTATGAAGTGATTTTAAATGTAAAAGTCAGCACCTTGAGGCTCTAAAATATGAACATGGAACTTAAGCCCTTAAATTAGACACTTTTGTTATTGTCAACCTATTTTATGTAACCATTTAGCAAGCAGGGCTAAATCTAAAGTTAGACAGGGGTACTACTTCTCAAGCTGCTACTTGCTAGCCTCAGCTAATTATTTCCCACAATCCATATCATTTGGACAACATTGTAATCAGAGGTGGTTAGTAACGAGTTACATTTACTTCGTTACATTTACTTCATTACATTTACTTGAGTAAATTTTTTGGGTAACTAATACTTTTGGAGTATATTTAAAGATGGGGACTTTTACTCTTACTTGAGTAAATTTTGGGGGGGAAATCTGTACTTTTATTTCGTTACTGTGGGTGACGCTCCTCTCGTTACTTTATCTTAATAATAATTCATTACATTTATATAGCGCTTTTCTAGGCACTCAAAGCGCTTTACATGGTAAGGGGGTATCTCCTCATCCAGCTGGATGATGTGACGGCAGCCATATTGCGCCAGAACGCTACCACACACCAGCTTACTGGTGGAGAGGAGACAGAGTGATGAAGCCAATCAGCAGATATGGGGATTGTTAGGAGGCCATGATGGTCAGAGGCCAATGGGCGAATTCAGCCAGGATGCCGAGGTCACACCTCTACGCTTTTCGAAAGACATCCTGGGATTTTTAATGACCACAGAGTGTCAGGACCTCGGTTTAACGTCTCATCTGAAGGACGTTGCTCGTTGACAGTATAGTGTCCCCATCACTACACTGGGGCGCTAGGACCCACACAGACCACAGAGTGAGCACCCCCTGCTTGCCTCACAAGCACCTCTTCCAGCAGCAACCTAGTTTTCCCAGGAGGTCTCCCATCCAGGTACTGACCAGTCTTAGCCCTGCTTCGCTTCAGTGGGAAACCGGTCTTGGGCTCCAGGGTGATTTGGCTGCCGGCAATGCCTAGACACAATTAATTATGATATTTCCACAATATTTACGCTTGCAGAAATATACTTCTGCGAGCAGACAGAAGAAGATCTGTCAATGTGCCTTTGGTTCGTTATGTTCAGATGTTCGGTAACTTAGTGGTCATGTGGGGAGTTTTCTCTCTTCTTTGTGTCTTCTCTGTGTTTTCTCTCTTGTCTTCTTTTAGGTTATTTATACATATATAATACATACTTTAAAATATAATTTACTTTGTGATGCAAATCAGAATATTTATCAGCTGTTACTCCAGTTTTCAGAGTTATGATCCTTCAAAATATAATTCTAATATATTGATTATTACCAGTGCTGGAAACAGTTTTGCTGCTTAATATTTTTTTTGGAACTGGTGACATGAATTGTTGGAGGATTAAAGAAAGATAAAAAGAACATAATTGATAGTAAATCAACATATTGGAATGATTTCTGAAGGATTATCTGACATTGAAGACTGGAGTAAAGGCTGATGAAATATGTGTATATATATATATATATATATATATATATATATATATATATATATATATATATATATATATATATATATATATATATATATATATATATATATATATATATATTTATATTTATTTATTTATTTATTTATACACACACATATACATTACATACATTTAATCTATATATCTAAATATTAGATTTTTTATCCAATACTTTTTTACTCTTACTCAAGTAACTATTCAGACTAGTACTTTTACTTTTACTTGAGTAAATATTTCTATAAGTACTTTTACCTTTACTTGAGTACAGTTTTTGGGTACTCTACCCAACTCTGATTGTAATGAGGAATGGGTACAAAGCTGCATGTACTGTATACAATTTAAATGTGTTGCTTAGGCTTCTGTTAGCATTTGCTTCTTTGTTTTGTGCACTTGTAACTTTAGTGTTCACATATTGTTCTTATAAAGTGATTTTCGATTTAAAAGTCTATATCTTGAGGCTCTAAAATATAAACTTGGAACTTACGCTCTTGATTTAGACACATGGTTTTGTTCTGTCCACCACTTATATAAAACATGCTAACGTTTAGCTAGCAGTGCTTAATGTAAAGTTCAGATAAATTCTACTTCAGCTCATTATTCCCCACATTCTGCACAATTTAGACAAAAAAATGGAGAATGTATAAAGCTGCATGCGTACACTGTTACTATGTACCAGTTAGCTTTTAGCTTCTCCATTTAGTGCAAACTTACTGTCTATTAAGTTCAGTTGTTTTGTTAAAGCTATTTTAAATATAAAAGGCTTTCTAAACATCTCAAGGCTCTAAAATATGAACTTGGAACTTAAGCTCTTGAATTAGAGAAGTTCTGTTCACCACTTATATAAAGCATGTTACCGTTTAGCTAGCAAGGCTAAATGTAAAATTTTATAAGTACTACTTCTGAAGCCGCTTCTTGCTAGTTTTAGCTAATTATTTCACACACTCTCTTGACATTTGGAGAACAATGTACAATGCATAGTGTAGATGATAAATGGCTCTCATGTGCCTAGTCACTTTGGATGAGCTCAATAACTGCTTTCTATCTGCGGCCTGAACGGTTCCTGTGAAGCTCGTCTTCTGGTGAAGTGGTTTTGATGAGCACATATGGTTGTCCCGTTGCTACCTTCCCATCTATAAATTACTTCAGGTTACCTCATCTTGCTTCTGTCAAACCAATCAAAAAATTTGTTGAATGGATTGATGGAACTCAATACGTCAGCTTTGCTGTAGGCCTCAACATTCCGAACTGCTTTAGTTAGAGAGGTTTTTCTTTTTTCTCTCCAGCACGTTCAGGACAACTTAGTCAGCAGTTTACATAATCCCTCGTCATAAGAAAACGTCTGCTCGTGGATTAAGATAAGAGTAATATTGTGTCGGATTTATTGAATGTTGAATAAACACAATCTATAAACTTTGCCTAAAACTTGACGCAATAGGATTACGGGTGTTTGCCTTGCATTGTAGGACGTGTGATAAGACGATCTCTTATGTCAGGATTTGCTGATGTGCATTCATTTTGTATTTTAAATTGCACACTATTACCAAACGGTTATTGCATAACTCATATTTGCTCTCCTAAAAATCCTCAATATTCTTGCATATTGTATGCTGGACGTAGCGCTGCTTCCACATCAGATTTATAGGCGTTTAGGAATGAGTGAATGCTGCCATCTGTTCGTATCTGCGGCGAAGGCAGGGGAGAAGGCAGTCTATTGTTTGAGGTTCAAACAGGGACCTTGAAGTAGCTATTTATCTCGGTTCAGAGCATCAGTCAGCTTGATGAATTATAAAAGACTCGCAAGATGGCCAATGGAAAAATGCCACAATGGAGCCAAAAGGCCCATTTTTCTGTTCAGATCTGTTTTTGGGAGCATTGGTTTTATCACTTTCCTAGGAGGAATTGTTTTGTGGTCTGGGATCATCTGGATTTTATCACACTCGGTCAGGCAGACTAGGAATATGCTATCTTCCTTGTCAACTCACATCTGTGCATATTTAATGCATATTCCAGTTTTTCTGAAGTTTGTAATAGTAGTAGGTCATTTGATGATGATGGTGTTAGTTGTTTGGATGGTATTTCATATCACAAAAAGATACTTTTTGACTAAATCGAGCTCCAGTGTGGACCAGACTGTATGCTCATTGTCAAAAGTCTGGCTCAGTGGGATCACGTCCACATAGTTCACCGGCCTGAAAAACAGGAATGCCTAAAGGGCATCTTTCCAACTTGGCAGACGGTGTTACATGAGGTATCTTGGGAGATCATATCGCTTTTAAAAGTGATTGGCTAAAAGGTTCACCATCAGTGTTCAAAGGAAAATACAACAGACTTAATTTAATGCCAGTGAAATTCTAAAACTATTTTACTCTCTCTCATCCTTTTTATTTTTATAACATTGTAGGAGTTAGGGCTGGACCAGAATATTCGATTATTCGAAATAATCGTTCGGTGGGTTGGTGTTCATTCACGCTTGAATATTGAATATTTTCTGTTCTTATCTATCAATCTGTTCTTAGGACTGTCAGGTACGGTTACAGTTGTATCTGATCGTCGTCCATATTGGCGTTTATATTACACAACCAAGGCAACAACCGATGTATTTGTATTGCTCCATTATAAGCGCCACAGTGGAAAATGAAACCGTATCCGTGCTGACTGGCGATTTGAAACTGGCCTTCCACAACAGCACATCAAATTTAAAGTTGAGTTCCGTTAGTACGCCTATTGTACATTGTTGGTTTAAAAAAAAATGAGCTGCTTTTATCCACCATGTTAATCAGTAATTTTACACATAATAAAAACATGCACTTAATTTGCTTGGAAAATACTTGCGAATATGGAAGCCATAGAGAAAAAAAAAAGTACAGTAGCCCAGCCGGTAACACTTTAGAATAAATAACACCTATTAGTTGCTTATTAGCATGCATATCACTAGAATATTAGCCATGCATTAGTGCTAATTAAAAACATATTAATGCCTTATTCTACTTGACCTTATTCTACATCCCTAATCTTACCCAATACCTAAACCTAACAACTACCTTACTAACTATTAATAAGCAGCAAATTAAGAATTTATTGAGAGAAGTCTCGTAGTTAATAGTTAACATGTGTTACCGCCCAGCCTAATAATAATTTGTCTATATGAAAACTATTGCTCTTAACAGACCTGTGTGTTTTGTATCACTAGTGCAGTGTCCATTCTCGGAGCATATAAGCCCTGCCTGCGTGAGGCACACCGTTTTCAGTATGCGCTGTTCTGTAGTTTATTAAAAGTTGATTAATTCTGAATGTGTCACGTGTCCATATTGCACCAAAATGCAACACTGCAGCAACACACCCGCCGCGCAAGTCGATTGAATGAATAGTTCTCAGCATAATATAAATGCAAACAGACAGACAGACACAGAGATTTCTGCCTTAGAGAGAAGAATCTGTTCAGCCCACTCCCTCAAAAAATGGTATTCGGACCAGCCTTAGTAGGAGTCTTGTGTTAATCTCAAGAATAATGGGGGGGGGGAATTACATTTAAAAGTGTATAGCTAATTATATATTTAATTTAATAAAATATTATACAATACACTTGAATTAAGTACAACAATAGAGTTAAATTATAATATGATTTTATATAGTTTTGTAAGTAGTGTGAAGCGGAATCTTATAATATATATATATATATATATATATATATATTAAGGCTGTGTAAAAAATCGAATGTGATTTTCATGCGCATCTCATCAGTAAAGATGCTCCTGTAATTAGAAGTATATCTCCAGCACTTGCGTACATCGTTTTACAATAATAAAAAAAGTTTAGAATAATTATTTGCAAAAAAAATTAAATGGCACTGCAATTATTAATATATATATATATATTTTTTTTTTTACAGCAAATATATTTTTTGTGTAACACTTTAGGGGTCAGTTCTCACTATTAACTACTTATTAGCATGCCTATTATTAACATATAAGCTGTTTATTATGTATAACCATATTATACATTCTTAATCCTACCCAATACCTAAACTACTACAAAATCTAAACAACTACCTTATGAACTATTAATAAGCAGCAAATTAGGAGTTTATTGAGGGAAAAGTTGCATGTTTGTTGATAGCAAGAATTGGATCTTAAAATAAAGTGTACATCCATCTATCTATCTACACTAATTTTAAAGAATAAGTTGCTTAAGTAATAAGTTGAATAAGTTACCCTGTTGCTTTTAATCACATCTCATGTTCTTCTTCGCAATCTTTGTTCTATCCAGCATTTCTCCTCTAGTGTGCTTGATGTGTGCCTGAATTATTGGCCACCACACCTCTGCAGTAGAGTCCTGCACGGGTACCCGACGGGTGACCCGCAAATTTGGCTGAAACGGGTGAAAAATATCCAACTGTGTCGGATACAGATGTGGGTCGGGTCGGACACAGGGGAAACACGGGTCTAAACACGGGTTCAAAACAGTCACGTGCAAACGTAAAAATAGGCCTACGTTCCACTTTTAAAAAAATCCCAACCGCGCCAACGGCTGCATGAGTCATTAGTTAACAGACGTAAAAGATCAGCCAGCTGTTTTTTTTTTTTGTTGTTTTTGTTTTCCGTTTATATATATATATATATATATATATATATATATACACAGAATCTGAATTCAGATATTCAGAATATCAGATGTTTCATTCCATAGCTAACTCATTTGTGAATATGGGCCTAATCTAGGCTATCCAGGGTTGTTTTTTTTTTTTTTTTATTGCATCTGAAAATGACTTTTTGCAGCTCATTCACATGCGCGCTCTGGCGCAGATCCGCCTCTCGTGATGCTCAGCTGTGGACGATTTAAAAATGGGTGCGTTCAACTTGAAGCACAACCTCAGACGGTGGTATGATTCGCTCTTTTGTTGTTCTGTTTTCTTTCAGGATCAAAAATACAACAAATGAAAGCGTTTATCTGTATTTCCGACTGATGAGAACTATGCATTCATAAATCAGTCAATTTTGTATTTTATTATGAGATATTTTATTCTAATGTGATCAGTGACTCAAGCACTGATGGACCAAAGAGCACGTATTTCGACATTTGCAGTAAAAACGTAAAATATAAATTCTCAGAAAATGCATTTAATACCAATATATTGAAACGTCTGTTTATATACTCCATTAATAAAGGAGTCCAGACATCGGAAAAATATCAGTCCACATGCGTTTTATATTTAATATGAGGGAAATAGACATGGATGCATGCGTGACACAAAAAATATTTAACTTTTAGGTAGCAAAATATTTTTTTGTTATTACATTGTCTGCTGTATATTTGCTTCTTATTTATTAAATACGGCAATTGATTGATAAAACATTGATTAAAATTAAGATAAAATGTATAAAAAACGAATATCTTTTAAAAAGAGTTTTCCATAAATAACTTCTGTATGACCTGGCAATAAAATTCGAAAAAAGTGTGTCTAATGTGATTGGCTTAACTGATTTGATTTTGGGTGCGGGTCGGGTGTCGGTTCTATTTTAAGCGGGTCGGGTGCGGATTTTAATTAGTGCTGCTGTCGGAAAACTGGTCGGATGCAGTTTTAAGCACTGCGGGTACGGGCGGGTGCGGATTTACAAAATCGGACCCGTGCAGCTCTCTGCTCTGCAGTCACTTCCTCTGCCCGCCTGCTGTAGTTACTGCTGCATGTTAATAACTCCAGTGATTGCAGGAGTTTGGCAGGCTGTCACTCTTCCCGCTGCGTGTATGTTCTCACACATGCGCGCTTGTTTCCGTATGTTCCAGTATGCTGTGTGAAGTCTGTGCCGAGTGTGTCCAGGGACGGCACATCAGTGGTTTAATGCACTGGATTCAAATGGATAGCTGCCAAACAGCAGCTAACTATACAAGCATCACTGTCAGATCTGCCGTCCTCCCTCTGCACACCTATGGCTCAATCATTTCACTTCCTGTTCAGATGAAACCCCTCCTTTATGCCTCCCTTACTCATGGCATCACTTCCTGTCATAATTTGACCAAAAAAAAATTTTTCATGTTTTATTGCAAGTAATTGATACATTTTTAATTAAGGTTTACATTTTAAAAAATTATTCAGCATGTCAAAAAAATCATTGTGTGTGTGTTTGTATATCTTTTTTTTTGATGACATGTTGCAAATAATTTAATGATATAATATAATAGAATTAATATATAAAATATTTATACAATATTCTTTTATTAATGTATAAAATAATAACAGAAATTATTTAAAAAATTATATATAGAATTTATTGCATTTAAAATATATACGTGTATATATATATTTATATAATATACCCCTGGACGTGTGTGTAAAGCCAAGACTTGTGTATGGATCGACTTGTCTATGGATTAACTGGTTTTTGCCATGAATATACCCATAGATGCTGGATTGGCGTTAAGAAAAAAATAAACAATATAAATAAATATATTTAAATGAGTAATGCAAAGTTTGTCACCAATATAAAATAATGCTGTATAAGCTATTTTGCTGCAAATAATTATTATAAAATGTACTTTTTAATTCATAATATTTTTGTTTATAATTCATAATATTTAATTTATATATAACAGCAGTTCAAATAAAATAAAGGGTAATGAAAAATTTGTCACCAAAATAAAATGGAATTATCAGTCATTATATATTTATTCATATATTTATGTATTTATTTATTTACTTACGGTGTAAGTATTTTGTGTGCCTTTTATTTTGAAGAATAGCCATGCTGTATTTTGTGGTGGTAACTAGTGTTGGGTGATATGGTCATTTTTCACATCGTCGATACATGATATTATCGTGCATGGGTGGGTGGGGCTAGAGAGAGACTCTCTGTACCTGTCATAGGCTATTTCAGAACAATTTGGATTTTTTTTAATTGCATGCGAGAGGGAGCGCGTGGAAGCACCACTAATCTAAATAATCTACTTTTAAACATACTTATAAACTAACATGTTAATTATACAATATTTAAGAGGTTTTTATTTTTTTATTTTTTTAAAGTTAATTATACAGACTCTAATCCTCAGTTGTGTGTGTGTGTGTGTGTGTGTGTGTGTGTGTGTGTGTGTGTGTGTGTGAAGTGTGGTGCTGAAGTGAAATAGTGTACCAATTTGATAATAGGTGAATTTTAATAGGCTGCTAAATAATAATGATAATTTAATACATTAATAGGAGAATGAGCCTAATATCATCTTGACTGTCGACAAAGACATCTGCATTCCTGTCGTCGATATCTTTGACTATCATCTGTCTGTACTACCCTAGATGTTACAATGACTTTCTATTTTTGGTTCTTTTGAAAAGAATCTATTGTAATGCCTATGTAATATCGGTGTGAAACAGAAATGATGAGTTCTGAAAGAAGGGTTTCAGGATGGCCTCCTCAGATTTCATGGAGTTGCTCAGACTGGCCCTGAATATTTCATTGGCTGCTCTAGTTTTCACGTGGAGGAGAAATAAGTCATCCTCTGAAGTCTGCGTATCGCTGAGCAGTTTTGCCATGTATGTATGATTTTAAACATGTTTTACATGTATTTCATTCATATTTAGATTAATAGAGTGGTACAATGGACTGGTCCTGCTAGGTGGAATTTTACAATGGAGGAAATGTTTGTGCAGCTATGACAATAATACTTTTATGACTTTTCCTCCAGTGAAAAAAAAGTTAAACACTATTTTACCTCAATTCTCTGAAAATAAATGGTCTGGTACCAACGTGTAGTCTGACATGTTTCTTGTCCACAGCACATTTTAGAAGTCTTTTCGGACACAGTGACTGTCCTAAAATCATGTAGTCTAAATTGGGTTTGGGAGAGCCGATACCGATCAGTTTTAAAAATGCTTGATCGGTCCCAATCTCGATCCTTGAGATGCTTAATAAAAAGCATTTATAGTTTATTGGGGCTCAAGCCCAAGAGGGCAAAGAGCCCTATTGTTTTCCTTAGGATTATTCTTTTTCTTCGTTATTATTATTTTTCTTCAAGATTTTGGTGGCTTTTAGGGCCCTTAACATGCTCAAAAACCCTTGAAAATTGGCGCACAAAATTATGATAATTTAATTAATAATAATAATAATAATAGTGTATTGTAAATATTTTGAATTCCAATTCTCTTTAACGAAAAAGATTGAATATTCCTTTTTTGTATATATTTCATTCATATCCCACTATACATTTTCCAGATGATTTCAGGTAATTTCTTATGTCTTAACAGCGAATCCTTTTCAGCTTCATGGTCTCTCTTCTGGTTATAGTGAAGGAACGTGATTCATCATTCTGGTAAATTGGCGAGCCGCCCCTGTCTTCTTCAGCCCGGCCTTAATTAAGAGCCATAATGGAGCAGAGCTAATGAGAAGTATTCTCTGCAGTGCTGCTCTCCAGTGTTATCTCTTCATATATGGAGCGAGTGCTGAGTGATCAAGGAAACCTTGCGTTATGGCTGAAGTGTTTAGCTTTGTCTTCTCGTTCTGAAATATCAGTGGCTATTTCTTTTCCCAGCTCTTTGTCGTCTCTTTCTTCTTGCCTTCTCTGGGTTTCTTGGTGCCAGAATGTGAGTGGCTCTTCATGTGTTCAGTAGTGGAGGATTTAGTTTAATGCACTGAATATTGTTATTTATTAGACAGCTGCTGAGTAACTTGACAGCTTTTCTACATATATTTAAGGCAGAATGCCTTACGCCAGCAGTCTTTGTCTGCAAAGGTGGTATATTGTGACAAACAATGTCTCTAAAGCAGATTGATGAGCAGGATCGCATTAGATTGTCTAGCAGTGACTGTGTGAAGGGAATTTTTTTTTTTGCCAGCTGTTTCATGATATGATCGCAATGCAACAAGATATCATAATTAGATCGTGATTGAACCCATGCCAGAGGGTCAAGAGAGACCCCCTTGCAGAGAGTTTTCATTATTTTATGACTTTTCTGACCGTTCAAATGATTGACCTTATGTGATTTTAGTTTCAAATTTGGTTGACTTCATTTAATTGTCAATAAATTATATTTATGTGTGTGTGTGTGTGTGTGTGTGTGTATTGGCATTATAGCTGCATTCTGCCACCTAGCTCACTAGATAGTCGAAGTGGACAGTGAAAAATCCATAATAGTTCACTACTAGTGTTTAGAAAATACACCCATGTGAAAATAATTGTACACTATTAGGATCTGCTAACCTCAATGCAACTATCATAAGCAATTAGACATATCAAAAAAGGTGAAAATAATATGTGTGTTTTTCTTTTGCAGGCTAGAGAAGCTGACTGTTGTATGGCCAGGGAGTCCCCAATAGTAATCTGTATTCTCATCACGAGAGCTGAGGAATAAAAAGTGTCAAGGATTCCTCTTTTCTGTCATTTCCTCATTGCTTTTGTTCTGTGGGAGCTGGTGAGAGTTGAGGTGTCTTTCATGGGCGAGAGGTTGTGGGATGTAGTGCGGTCTCAAAGTGGTTGTACGTCTTTTTGCTTGGTGATCAAGGTTGGTTGTACCAGGGTTATAGTGCGTTACTCATTTTCCAATGAGCGTTTCCTGCTGTGGCTTCTTTGGTTTTCGGTGGCATCTTGCTGTCTTTGCATTTGGCTCTGGGTGGTCTCTTTTTGTTCAGAGCATTGCAGTTGTTCTTTATAGATGACTATTTTTCATACACGTGTTCATGCCCTGCTGAGAAGATCAGCTTGGACCAGTTTGTTTCTGCTGGTTAAGCTAGTTAAGGAGCTCAGGATGGACCTAAATAAATTAAATTAAAATGGTTTTTTTTGTTAACCATTTGGCATGTTTTATATTAAATTTAGCAAAGCTAAAAGAACACCAGTGCTGGTCGTTTCAACAGGGAAATTTATCCTTAATACAAAATATAATATAGCAAAAAATAATCACTATTATTTTGATATGTTTCCATAAATTACTTGGACAAACTTCCTTTCGTGTTTTCTCTTTTCTCCATTTAACTTCTTCGTTTTGAAGTAGCCTTATTTATATATTTATTTTTTGGTGCATTTATTGAATATCTGCATACAGTATGTCCAACTAACCGTTGTGGGAATCAGGGGAATTACTGATATAGATTTGGATTGTCATAACCTCTGTGGAATTGGGAAACATATCTATTTATTCCCTTTTTTTGTAATAAAATTTTGTTCTTATATTTAAAAACAATGGAATAAAATGTAATAATTTAAGTAATTTTCACATTATAAAGAACTCATATTTGCTTTTGTTTGCAAAGCACTGATTTGAATAAACCATTTTACCTCACTTCAGCTTGTGCCGGTGTTTAAAAGTTCTTCATGATTGATCACTGTAGACATATTTTCCTTTCAAAGTCTACCTTCTTGTGTTCCAGACACATTCAGCTGTTGTTCTCATGTGAAGAGGCTGGTTTGAATCCAGCCAGCGTCCCGTTCTGGTCAATAACAAGTGTTTGCCGTTTCACTTTCCAAAGACCTACTCTCCCGTTCCATTCAAGGTGACGTCTGCGTGACAGGCCTCTTCCCAGTATGATTTTTGGTTTAGTGGGATGCTATGTCACAGGATTGAGATAGGGAAAGTAAGAAAGAGGACTGGCAGGATGCTCTAAAGTGTCCCACATGAGAGGTGAAACTGAGTTTACACAGGGGACTCTCACATACAAAGGCCCCGTCAATAAACAGAGCCCATCCATCATTTATACAATACTGCTCCGCTTAGAAATACAAAAGAAAACAGTTTCATTTTAAGAAAGTCTTAAACATTCATTCCCTTAATTGAATTCATAATGTCTACCAAGAATTGTAGTCATATATATATATATATGTATATGTGTGTGTGTGTTTGTGTGCGTGTATATTTTCTGTGGTAATCAAAACTAAAAATCAAAAAAGCACTTAAAATGTAAATTTAACTTGCATTATTAATACTGAATTAATAAATACAAATAATTATGAAATTAATATATCAATAAAACATTTACAACAACGTATAATAGTCATTGTAATGCTTAAATTATTATTTGTAAAATGAAACTTAACAGTAGCAAAAAATAAAGATTTAGACAACTTTTCATCTCAAATAATATTTTATTAATGTGTTATGTAATTTCATAATTGTATTTATTAAGTATCGCTTTTAGGTTTAAACTGAATAAAGTGCATTAAAGTAATATAGTTTTGAGTCAAAATGGTTTTCTGTGGTAATCGACAACAAATGCTGTTGTTGAAGAGCTGGATGGAACTGTGAGCCAATGATTCTGCCGGAAGTGAAACGAGATTATTGTGGCCGTGCAGGCTTTGTCTTGTAGATCAAGTGCCTCCTTAGAAGCAGTGGCACAGAAAGAGATGTCAAGAACGCCTTTTGTGATACAGTGCCTTTCCCGTTGCTCTCTGAGCAGAATAAAATGCTCCTCAATCCATCAGCACTGGCTCAGAGCCAGCCCTCGTTTATCTGGAGTGGGACATTCTGATCTGGGACCAGAGATTCGTAATTACCATTGGCTAATGCTAGAGTTATGAGGCTGCTCCAGTCAGCCAATAATATTGCAGACACACACACTTATGCACAACCTTCAGTGTGCTGCCAGCAATGTTAATACTAGCCCTGATAGCCCTGGAAGCCTCCCAGTTACTTGATTCTTTGTCTAGTGCAAATACTGCTGATACATTGAGCTGTTGTGTTTGTTGTGGAATCTAGAGTTCAAATCCAGTTCTCTCTTGATATGATTTCCTGTACTTAACGTCTGTCTTATTGAAGTTCAAATTTTTTGGTTGCGTTGTGAGTTTAAAAAAAATATATATTATGGTTTTGTTTTTCCAGCCTGGAGAAACCAAATATAGTTTCTTCCTCTAGTTGTGTATTTAGGACAGTTTCCTTCAAGCAAGCGGGCCAAGGTCAGTTATTCCAGTGTTTTGGAGTGAATCCCCAGCACTGTTTATTGAAGCAGTCTCTGGCGCTGTCCCAGTTTCCTCAGCCCTCGTCTCATTCCCAACACACACTTACCTGAGCAAAGATTTGGGTCTTCTACCCAAGCAATCGCTTCTCTCTCTCTACCTGTCAACTAAGACACTTTGGTTGGTCTTATCTGCACTGGTATGATTTTTGCATTGACTTTTATTGTATTAAAGGTCCCATGACATGGATTATTTTCTTTTCTTTAAATGCTTTTTAATGTTTCCTTAGGTGTACTTATATTGTTAGTATGATTTTTACATTTAAAATTTAGAAATAAAAAGCATTTTTATATCCTGATAATAGCCCTCTGGCTTGAATGCTCTGTTTGAAGGGGCGTGTCTGCTGTGAGACTCCGAGTAAACGACAACTGTTGTGATTGGCTGACATCTTTGCATTTGAAATGCGTATTACATGTGGAACCCTCTCAAATACTACAGCTGTCGACGATTAACGAATCGTGGATTTGTTGATTATATAATTATTTTTTCGATCTTTTCCCATCACATGAAAGGCTGCAGTGATGAGCTGAGTAGATAGAGTCTGTTTATCGTGTGAATGCAGTGATCTCGTCATTATTGCAACACGTTTTCTCTCACAAAATGCTTTCACCACAACTAACAGCAAACAAATGAATACACCACATGAATACAGTAAGAGCTCCGTTGTGCAGCATAACAGCGTCATTCATTGTAACGGCAGTTTGGGCAAGAGTGCAGATAATATATACTCCCGATGTGTGACAGCTCCGAAAAAAAGGGAGCGTTCTTTGATCGCTCTCTGTAGTTAAATCACAATTTAAATAACAGATTTGTTTCATGCTACTAAGAGAAACAACGTGAAGTTGATCGTTTAGTCACTGGCTTGATTCACTGATGCATAAACAGTATTAAACGATGTAGAAAGAAAGTCTGTGTGAACTTGAATGATTAACTACACATCAGAAATCACTGATCACAGATCAGGCATTAATGAACACTGTTACTCAATGTTTGTGGCGGTGCTGTCGAATCCATATCATAAAAGTCTGTTTGTAACGCCTGTGCTGACATTGCGACTGAATTATATGTAAATATTTGGGCGGGGAAAGCAGAGAAAGGAGAGGTAACATTTCTCTTTACAACGTCACAAAGAGGAGATTCCAGATCAGCCCGTTTGAGCTTCCGTTTTCTCAAAGGCAGAGAAAGATAGCAAAATCTCGATTTGCACCGATTAAAATTTTTAGAAACTTGGGGACCACATACATGCTAGGGGAAGTCATATTAATGTTAAAAAACCTCAGAAAGTGAAATTTTCATGTCATAGGACCTTTAAATGATTTGTTCAATAAGTAGTCACTTTTGCATTATTGTATTTACGTAACTTTCACTTTCTCTCAATGGGAGATTTGATTTTGGCAACTATCACACAAAGTTTTGTGTGGCTTCGTTTTAGTGCACAGTGACTCACCAGATCCACCAATTGGATGAGGTTTTAAAGGTTAGAATGGTTATCATGACTTCCACTTGTCTCTAGTGAAGGGTTTGGGACTGCACGTTCTTTTGATGTCATCAACCAATTATTGTTGCCTTGGCATCGTATTTACTATATGATTATTGGCTCAAAAATGCACTATAGTCGAGCAACTGCCTTTGAGATGGAACGCTAACTGTGTTACATCAAGTTACAAGTTGCATCAAAACTGAGCAACTTAAACTTTCAGGCTCGTCTCTGGATGTTATTCCTCCTTTTTTATAAAAGCAATTTTTTATTGATGTTGCTCCATATCTCTTGATTATAATTAATTGCGGTCTAGAATCTGGCATTGTGCCTGACTGTTTAAAACATGCAGTAGTTTACCCAATGCTCAAAAAAACAATCTGGACTCATCAGTGTTAACAAATTTTAGGTCCATTTCTAATCTGCCTTTTATCTCCAAGATTCTGGAAAAAAAATTGTGTTTTCCCAGTTACAAAGTAATTTAGCTGATAATTCAATTCGCAAATGCCATTCCACAGAGACTGCACTTTTGAAGGTTCTCAATGATATTTTAATATCCGGTTATTCAGGTGATTTCTGCAGTTCTTGTGCTCTTAGATTTAACAGCCGCTTTCAGTACAGTTGACCATGCTTTTCTCATTGATCGATTAGAACATTGTGTTGGTTTAAGAGGTGTAAGATTTTGCAAATAGGAGTTTTCCAGTCAAGATGGGTGAACATTACTCAAGTAATGCTTTTTTACCCTGTGAGGTTCCTCAGGGTTCTATTTTGGCTCCTTTGCTTTTTTCTCTCTATATGCTCCCTCTTGGTTCATATTTTTAGAAAACATGGGCTGTTTCACTGTTATGCGGGTGACACTCAGGTTTATCTGCCTGTTAAACAAAATTCTGTGGGTTGTGAATCTCTTATGGCTTGTTTGATGAATGGGAAGACTTGGCTTTCATTAAAGTTTTACATTTTTAATTAAAAGGAAAGTGAAATTATTGTTTTTAGCTTGTTTTTTACAGCTGTTTTTTACAACTTGTTTTTTACAGCTGTGTTTGCTTTTTAAAGAAAAAGCCTTTTCTTTCTTTTAAAGATTTTGTAAAAGTGATTCACGCCTTTATTTTATCTAGGCTGGATTATTGTAACTCACTTTATTTTGGGATTTGCCAGACATCTTTATCCCATCTACTCTCTTTTTATCTGTAATGGTTTTGTTTGGGTGACTGAAACGCATGCACACTCAGGACTACCGCTTTGTTCTGTTTGCCGGCACTTAAAATAAATTGTGTATACAACATAAAACAGCTCCAGGTGATTTTTTTTTTCCCCCAAGTGTTCTTGTTTAAAGAACAAAGCTTCTGTATTCCTTAAAACACCAATTAAGGGCCAGAACTTCACAGTTCTTCCTTGTTGCACTATGAAATTCCCCATCTGCCTGAGGGAAAAGTAATCAAAGACAGGAGAAAAACTTTTTCTCAAGCATCGTTCTGTTTCTCGATTTGTCTTCCAGCATCCCCACCGATAGTGAGACGTAGACGGCATCAATCGCCTTGGGTAATCAGTCATACTTGGTTTTGTTCAAATGAATCTTTTAAAGGGATAGTTCAATCAAAAAAATCATATTCAGTCCACCTTAATTTTTCATCCATACAGTGAAAGCCAGTGGGGTACAGTGGTGTTTTGAACCTCATTAACTCTCAATGTATTGACAAAAAACTTTCATTTTGCGTTCAGAGGAGAAAAGAAAAGTCATACTTGTTTGAAACAACACAAGGGTGATGACAGAATTGTTTTGAGACCAACTATCCGTGTGTGTGTGTGTGTGTGTGTGTGAGTGTGTGAGTGTGTGTTATAGTCTAATCTTGCCTGCTGTGTATTCAGGAGCTTCAGGCACACTTGAGTGAGCTGTCTCGGTCTATGTGATAATGAATTAACCACACTCATTCAGTTAAACACCCACTCTCTCACTTTCGACTCCCCATCCTCTACCGCTCAAGCCTGATCTGTCCACTTAATTCACTTGTTTACCCCTCCCATCTCGCTCAGCTTTCATTGTTTGCGTCATGGAAGACAGAGCCTTGATCTCTTTCCACAATCACCGTTTGGCGTCAGCAGGGACGTCTTGACTCTTTGACTAATGTGATCTTCAGGTCATTGGTATTGAAAACGTTGTAATGGTCCCAATGAGGTTGAACCGTGGCCTCTATGTAGCTATTTACCAAGGAAAAAGAAACCTGTGGTGTGTGAGCAATTTGTAATGGTGATCAATATGTCAATACATGTTGTTGCAGCTGCAGGTTTGCTCTAAATTATTTATGAAACTGATTGCCACTGGCGTACATGTCGTCTTCTGGTACAAACCGATTGTAGGGTTTTGCAATCCTCCTGGATTGAGCAATTCGTCCTACTTGTCCTTCGTCACATTTGTCCTTTAGTTTTGGTAAGATATTCAGTTTGTTTGAAATGTATCATACCAGTTTCACACTGGAGGCTAGTTACAATATAGGGTTTCTTAGAACATCAAAGGCCAACAAGCTTTATTTATTGACTTAAATCTGCCTGATGTAGGAAGTAAATAGCTCATATACTTGCAGGGCTCTCAGATTTTTAAACTGCGCTTCAGTGAAGGTGTAATGGACTTGAAAACCAAGCCATTTCATTGTGATTGGTTATTCAGTTGCCTGTTTCCTCTTGAATGCCCAGCTAATTTAGTGCCAAGAGGAACAAGCACTAAAAACGGTTCAAATCAAGTCTCACTAAGAAAGAACTTTCCTAAAATGAGTAAGCAGCTTGATACAGTAAAGAAAACACTGACAAATCTTAAATTTATGGAAGTGTTTTTGCTATTCTAAATTTGTCACTGAGATGCAGACAAACAGGTTTGTCGCCGTCTGCCAGTTCGATTTGCCCCTGAGAGTGACGCATATTAGGCACGCTAGAAGAGAGGGAAGCTACTTTCCTCTCTGAAGTTGAATTGGCAATTGGCGAGTCTTATTTTGTGACAAATTGTCCTCCGCTGACTCAACCCTCCGGCTGTTCACATGTGGGAAAGAATAATAACGCTCTAGCAGCAGTGCGTGTGTTGGCAGGAGCATTAGGAAAACGGCAAGGATTGGCAAGTGATACTTTGATCAATATACTATTATGTGCAGAAAATGCAAGAGGGCTGAGGATCGACCCCTGACTCTCTCCCTTATTAATTTTACATGCGAGTAAATGTTGTCGTACAGGAATTTACAATTAGTCACCACTTTCCTCGCACAGGAGCATTTGCATAACATTTGTCTCATCTCCTAATGACTACACAGGCATTTTGCATAATTTATGCACAATGTTAGGAAAGGTTAGAAAAATCAAGACGGGGACAGACAATTTAGATTAATTATTAAAACTAAATCAGGTTTAGCTTCCCTTTATTTGTATATACAGAGGTTTTAGGGAGAAAATGACATGGGAAAGGGAGGGTTAGACACACTGAAGCGTGTAAGTGTTTGTGTGTGTGTGTGTGTGTGTGTGAGACTGAGCGTGCACACACACGGTGCAGCGCTGCTCTCCTCACCACTCAGTGTGTTCAGAACGAGCACCCATGCCGGTTCGCACAACACCATGACTTCTCACCTCTGGTGAGCCTGGCTAACGGCGGCACGCCGCTGACAGACACACAAGGACATATGGATACCGTGAGCTCTGTTGTGGAGGTATTATAAAGGATGGATCATGGTGCCAGGTCAGTGTCCGATTCGTCATGCGCTGTTGCACGACAGAAGGGACAGTGTGTGTGGCAGTGTTTAACCTTTGTGTTGTGCATGCACCTGTGTGTGTATGTGTTTTCATGCTTCCTAAAGCACAGCAGGGTTTGAAGTCAGAAGGGAACAGTGAACAAATTGGATGGTCCGAACTCTATCAGGTTTTGCCGCACATACACTTTGTGCTGTGTGTTGGGTTTTGTGAAAAGTACCTCGGCACTTTTACAAAGCAAAAATATTCAGATAAGGTGACTTTCTCTGCTGGTCTCTCTCTTTCTTTCTGCCTGTCTGTTTTCCTGTCTTTTTCTCTTCCTGCTTCTTTCTGAACCTGTCTGTTGCTCCACCTGTTTGCCTCTCTGTCTTACTATGGATCTGTTTGCCTGTCTTTCCATTTTCTGTATCTTCTTTTGTGCCTGCCTCTTCCCCTACCTGCTCTTCTTTTTCTTAGTCTTTTTCCTCCCTCTGCACATATTTCTCTCTCTCTCTATCTCTCTCTCACTCACTCACTCACTCACTCACTCACTCACACTCACTCTCTCTCTGTTTATCTTTCTCTGTCTGCCTTTCTTCTCTTTCCTTCTGCCTGCATCCCTCCACCTCTGCCTGTCTCTCTTCCTCAGCGCGCTCTCTCTCTCTCTCTCTCTCTCTCTCTCTCTCTCTCTCTCTCTCTCTCTCTCTCTCTCTCTCTCTCTCTCTCTCTCTCTCTCTGTTGCATAGGGAAGCACTGTGTTAATCTGAGTCTCATGTGTAAAACACACTCTCCTATGCGTTTCAGAAATTTTTACATAGCATTTTCTCAAAGTTAACACCTTGAGCAAGGGTCTCTCTCTCTTTCCTGCTCATTTTCGCTCAACCTTTTCTTTCTGTACCTCAGAGTACTATAATTCATAGGCTGTTACGCTGTTGGCTATTGTTTCTCACTGCATACTCATGAAAGTGTCATTTTGAAATATGAGTGTGCAGTGATTGAGATATTGACCCCTCTCTTGCTCTTGCTCTCTCCCTTTGTAATCATTGTTGAAGTGCTTGTCTTGTGATATTAGAGCGTCAGTCAGTTGTAAACGTTCATTGCACAATTTGTATGTGTATTACATAAAATACTTTAAATTGCAGGAATGAGCTCATTAAAGCAACATGCAGAAGGATAGTAAAACCTGAAAGCACATACAATGTGAGGACCAGCCAATGGTCACCATAAGGACAACGCAAGCTAAAGGCTTAATTAACATACAGTACTAAATGTTAATGAAAATGTGGAAGCACAGAAAGGTCTGTGTGCACATTTGAAGTAGGGTGAGTAAAAGAAATATCCCCAATATTTCCATAATAGGAAAAACAAATGTGTGTACATGTGCAAGGGCTGGATGTAAATCAAACCCACAATGCACATTAAGAGTAGGCGTGTATCCTTAGGTTTATATGGTTCATCATTCAGACCATATAATATAATCCTGCAGTGTGTGACATTTTAAAGATCAGTTGAGTCTGAGCGCTGCATCCCTTTACAATCTTACAGTAGCCACACAGTGTCTCTCCCCACATCTCTGTATCATACTTATGTAAGCAGCTGCTGTCTAAGAGAGCATATTGACTATCATAGAACCTCATAACTGCCTGATTTGAAATGCTCTACATAGGCAGCAACTCCACATGGGAGACTCTCAATTGATTTGATGTCAGTATGTTGCTATATCATGGCGTGATACTCGAAGCATAAAAATGCAGTGCTAAGTGATGAAATAGTGATCAAATAATAATTAACAATCAATACCTATCAATAAATGTAAGTATTTATGATCGGTTTTGTCCACCACAATGGTAAGGTCACCTGATAAATGCAATGCTGTCTTAGTTGTCGTTTAAAAAAAGATATCTTGTTTATTTTGTTTATGTTTTGAAAAGGCCCTCTTGCCCTTGAGATGCTGCCTCAATAGACAGCTCACTAGGTTTTGAAACCGAGCAATCCTTCCATGTTGCAGAAAGGTTTCGCACAAAAAGGTCATTTGCCATCCCCTTTTGAGACCCCGCACCCCCCTTGAAACCCAGTCGTCACTTGATTCTGGAGTATTTATCACATCCAGCACAGCACAGAGGGCCTTAGCTGCCTAATGATGATCGAGTGTAATAATGTTTGACTAAATGTGTCATTTTGTGCAGCTTTACACTTTTTACTAAGTGTTATGTATAGTCTCATAAGACTTGAGATTTCTTTTCCAAAAATGTCAGTTACAAACTTAGTTTTACTTTTTTTTTTTTTTTGTTCTAGAGAGCATGTGATCGGACAAAAATCTGTGTAGTGCAGGATGAGTCATCAGTTATTTTGGTCCGTTTTCTCTGTAAATTTGAAATGTGTAACTGCTAAAAGTGACTTTAGTCCACTTCTAGAAGTGCATTAGCACATAGATGGGCTCAAAACTAGTAGACATGGACTACGAACATGACACCGTGGGAATTTGAGATGTTTTTATTTTCTCCCTCACTTGGGAAAAGTGCTTGCTAGTGGATTGTTTAGTAGGGGTGAGTGGTTAGGAGTGTGCACTGATTAGACTGCTGGTATGAATGCACTGCAGTAATGGTGCATCTCAGCAGGTTACAGATAGACAGTGACCAGTACAATGTGTATGTGAACAAATGAGGCTGCAGAAAGACAGACAGACACTGCAGTGCTAGTGCACACACTCACACTGTGAGCATTGCAAGAAAAAAATGCTCCGTTTATGAAAGTGCTGTCTAAGAGTGTTTGGTGCTGCAGGCAAAATGCAGAGATTTCACACACATCAAGAATTTCTGTATAGACAGAATAGACTATAACCACAGCCAGCCACCTGGGGAACTATACTTTCTCTTTTGCTTTTTTCATCTGCTTTGCACAGTTCTTTTTCCCTTTGTTTTTGCTTGTATTGTTTCAGCAACATGTTTTAGATGAACCAATATTTCCTTACTCTACCATCAGGTAGTTTAACTAGTCTCAGGATTTCTCACACCTATTTCAGTTACTTGTAGCGCTAGACTTACCAAATGCAATTGCAAACATAATGACTGTTTTCAAACAGGTTTCGGTCTCTTACTGGTCTAATAGACCGATATGTTGAGGCTTTTGCTATGCCAGGCTTGTTGGAATTCTCAAACAAACAGATCAGTGTTTACTTTACAGTCTCTGCATATTATTTTAACATACAGAACATTTACACATTTTAACTATTTAAACTGCTTTTTTAATACTGCTTTCTTACTCTATATCAATTACTTACAGGTAGAGTGTGTAGTTTTCAAACAGGTTTCTGTCTCTTATTGGTCTTAAAGACAGATAGCCCCGCCCCAAACTCACACCATTGGTTGAGCTGCTGTTGCTATACCAGGCTGGTTGGAATTTTCAAAACAAACAGATCAATATTTTGACAAGCAGTCACTTTCAAGTGTATCAACCTATGCATGGTTTACTTAGTGTAAGAAAGCTTGCAATTGGTCAAAAAGCGAACATTTATTTTATGATGAAATAATTGACATGCAGAAATCACTCTATGTAAATTACACAAATTTCACAAGCCTCATCAACTGGAATTTCAACCATCATGACTGTTTTCAAACAAGTCTCTGTCCCTTCATTGGTCTGACAGACTGCGCCCCAAAATCACACCATTGGCTCAGCCAGGTTTGCTATGCAAGGCAGGTCAAAATTCTCAAATAAACACAATGTTTTGACAAACAGAGCCACAGTGTTTGAATTTGCAGGTGAATCAACTTGCGCACAGTTTACTTAGTTGTTTCGGCTTTAAAACGTATTTTATTATAAAGAAAAATTTACAAATTTACACAACCAATCAAGTTTTTCTTATGCTGACAAAACAACATGTTAAATGTTTTATAGGCGGGTTTGTGAGCTTGTGCGCACCTCACACACATCTGCGTCATGTCCCTCCACTCAGGCGTGGCCCACCTCCCCCCAGCAGAATTCAATCTGTGGGCAAATATTGAATTATCCCAAGCTGCACCTGCACGTCCCTCTTGATTATAACCCTCCCTGCACACACCGCTGCCTTATCAACATCAAAGACCGATCTTACCTGTTTACCAGACCCATTTGGCTCTCGGTTTGAATAATTAATGCAGATTATAATTATTTTTCTGCCTAAGATGTTTGTAGTATTAGACTTCAAAGGCAACACCCTCCAATTGTGTTACGCTAATTACCTCCGTGTGGCTTTGTCATTGATTTCTGTCCATTCAACACAGCCTAGATGAAGCCGAATGAAAATCCCTTGAGGTTAAACCCTTCCCATAGACCTAGATGTATTTGTGCAAAATATGCAACAAGCAAGTTTAGCTTCTAATGATGTTGTTTAGAGTTATTGTTGGAAAGAGGTTGTTTGAGTGTGTAAAGCACAGGCTATAATTTACACACTTGTGTGCCGGCAATGGCATTGAGAGAAAAGAACGAGGGTGTCAAATTTACTGTTTATGATATAATTAGAATGGATGTAAATTTTTACCTTTTTGTGTTGCAGCATAAAGTTAAGTTTAAAAATATTGAATCTTTTTATTTATGGTAGTATTTTAGTATGTTTTAAATTTTCTTTAAATGCTTTATTGAAAAAAATTATAATTAATTTTAGTATTTAATTATATTATTGTTTTATGTTACTACATTAGTAAAAAAAAATAAAAAAAATTGACTTCCTACAAGATCATAAGCTTTCAAGCACAAGCCTATGTAAACAATGTATCTGCCATTTCTGTAACATAAAATGACTCATGTACATGTACTGCCCATGCCTAGTGTGCGCAGATGTTGTTCCTCAGCGTGTTTGGCAGGGTAAATTACAGAGCCCCTTTTTTGAAGGCAGTTTTGGTGCATCTAAAAATAAGACTATAAATAGGTGTATGTTTGTACAATGGAAAGAGACACAGAAGAGGATTGAGCGCTCAGAGCAAGGGGACCTGTCAGAGACTATCATCATACAGTCCAGAAGTGTGTGTGATATTGCATTGTTCTTCATGTAATAGATATTTTGTTAGTTTTTGCAATGAGATCTCTTTGTTGTTGTGGTTGTGGTATGGTGCAATGTTTAAGATCTCAGCTGATTGTAGATTACAGGATCGAACCTCTTCGGAGACCAATGTGTCCTTGAGCATGAAAATTGATCTCAAGTTTTCTGAATGAGGAAGTGAATTTGTATTCATGCATGTATGTTTTATTTATTTATTTAGAGTTGTTCTATAAATTATAAAAATGTAAAAGTATTTACTATAAGTGTTTAGTAAATTAATTAATTTTATTTATACTCTATTCAGAGTTGTTCTAAAAATGAATAATTTTTACAATATAAAATCATATATACTGTATAATATTATAGTGCATAAAATTAATATAAATAAAATTTTATAATAAACTGAATTCAGAGCAGTTAAAATATAAGAAAACAATTTTTTTTCAATTATATAATCACTTTAAAATTATATAAAATAACATTTAAATAATAGAAATTATAAAATATACATATCATATTTCGTATAGAAATACAATATTATCTTTGTATTTTTCTCACACAATAATTTTTGGGGGTTTTATTTAGGTTTTCTAAAATATTTATATTTTAGGAAGGGGGTCAAAAAGCTGGTGTCAGAAAGTTTTGAAATTCCTGCGTTAGGCTACATCTTCATTCCCTACTGTTTGGTTGAACATGGAAATCAAATATATCCCAGCCCCTCATTCATGTTTTACTCTTCCCACTGTACAGCTCCTCAGTGCTTTCTAATTAGCTATCCTAACAATAACGTGCCAGTCGAGGCGAGCTTGGAGGTTGGCACTTGCCAGTCAAAATACATATCTGTGAATGTCCTTGAAGGGTTTCTTCCACCCACACAGTTTGTGAGTAAACGATGCTCAGAGCTTTGTAGCTCATCAGCAGCCCTTTGAGAGAGATGAGAGTTAACAACTGTTATGATCTGTACAGATGCAGCAATGCAATATATAGCCTTGATTTGAGCAAGCAGATCGATTTGAAGGCATCAGCCGTGAAAGAAGGTGGTAAGGAGTGATGTTATCTCCTGAGACTTTGATAAAAGACTGCTGTTCTGGAATCACACCACTGCAGACAGAGATGTTCTTCATTTAGAATAAGACGCCTTATGAAACCTTGGATTCTAAATAAGCAGTTTGTATTACACTGCTTTACAAGATAGCTGTTATGTTACTGGGTGAAAAACTACATGATTACATGCAAGCAGTGGTTCCTAAACTTTCAGTCTGCAGGTTGAGGTTATTTTATAGTATTATTTTATTATATCTTTGTAATTGTAAGATATGATAATTTGGTGCGCGAGTTGCATATTTATCAAAACATTGTCTGAAGATATATGACAAATAAGGAAGTTTATATTGAGAAGTGCTCAAACATTACAAATCATATTGGTTGCAGGTGGTTTTCAGAAGGTATTACAGACTTAAAAAAATATATATATTTTATTTTTTTTTTAAAAATTTTATTATTTAATTGCTAATGCATGTTTCCTCTTTTTAATTTTTTATGATTTATTACTACTTTTAAATGTAATCTTTAGCAAATCTTAAAATGAAACTTTCATTTTGTGAATGTATTTTGTGATGCCTAAATTCTAGCATTAAAAATGTTATTTTTTTTAGAAAGTTAACATTTCTCGATCATAAACCATATCGTGTTGTTCTAATTGTTAATACACTTTCTCAGTGCACTAGTGTTTGCCTCACTTTCACGTGTTTTGTCTAGCCTGTAATTTCCATGAACAAAATTAAAGCTTTGTATTGCCTCTTTGTTTTAAGTCCTTTTGGATAAAAGCATTTGCTAAATGAAAAATTTAGATAAATAAATTAAGGTTGAGTACTGCTGATATACATAGAGAATGACCACACACAGTATTGGAACCACAGTAAAATCACATTTTAGTGACCTAGTTGGGGTACATGCCATACAGAAGAGTTTTTCTTGAACAAATAAGACTATAGGGAGAAACCGTGCTATTGAGTTTCTGTGCTGCATTTGTCCAATGGAGTAAATCAGTTGAATAAGGCCATGTTCCCTTCTCATTACTGTAGTTTATGCAAACCGTCTGGCATGCAAAGTCCTTGAGCTTACGCTAGTATCTCTCTGCCACGTCTTCCCCCTCGGTGAAGATGGAGGGCGACCCGTGATGAGGGTCTGGACAATGATGAATGGCCAGCATTAGCAAAGCGCTCTCTATTTTTCCCTCGTTTTCTCTGAATGATGCCCTGATGGGTCACCAGATTCCTGTTTGAGCACCTGGTCATTCAGAGTTCCTACCTACTGATTTCCTGGATCGGTCTATAATGTGTTTGTATCTGTGTGTGTAATATATATATATATATATATATATATATATATATATATATATATATATATATATATACAGAAGTTAAGAAGTTTACAGCATCCACCAGCAGAAACTAGACCATAAAATCAGGAAAACCTCAACCCTTAGATCTCTCCCAGTCGATTCTGCTTGCTGAATTGCTGTCTGACCTCTAATAACTAGCCAGTGCTGCATGCGTGAGCTGCTACATGATTCATAATCTAATCAAGAATGTCCTCAAACACCTCTCAATCAGAATAAAATCTTGAAGATGACCTTCACAGTCCTCAAGGAGACATTTTCCCTTGTTTCTCCTTTAGTAGACGGTGCAACGGCCTCAAGGTCATTCAAATCTTAGGTCAATATTTGCTTTCACGTTAATAGTTTTTTTTTTTTCATTTAATTTTTCTTTCTTGCACAGCATTCCTTTATTTCACTGTAGTCATCTCTCGCTGTCGGTCTAAAGTTCGCCTGCATTGATCTTTCATTTCCTCATCCTCCATGGAGTCTTATCAAATTACAATTCCTAGGTTTTTTGTTTCCACCTCTATCAGCATGTGATGTATCCTGATGCCGATGATCTATACACCTCTTACCTGACTGTCAATGATCAGCTTGTTATGGAGCAACATATTGGATCAATAAAATGGCAGGTTTAGCTGAATGCATAATGAAGCCCAAGGTTTCAGATGATAGTCGAACCTCTGACTGTATGTCAGCCTAGATGCTAAGCTCAGGAGTTTTAAAAGTGCTGTAGTATAAACCATAATTAGGATTTCTATGTGCATGTGCATGTATCACAGTGGATTAGAACCTAAAATCATACTCAAAATAGAAATGTAAACCATTGATTGATGATCGAGTGGTTATTGTTGAACCACTGACCTCCAAAAATTCCTGGTGTGAGATGTATGAAATAAGTTATTAAATATTAAATATCTCAAGTTCAATTTGAGCCCTTGTATTGGTTGGTAAGAAGGATTGCTCATTCAGAAAGTATAATGAGAACACATCTCACAAAGTAATAAAGATGTAGATCAATACATTACCGTATTTTTCGGACTATAAGTCGCACCTGAGTATAAGGCGCATCAGTCCAAAAGTACGTCATGACGAGGAAAAAAGCATATATAAGTCGCACTGGACTATAAGTTGCATTTATTTAGAACCAAGAGGAAACATTACCGTCTACAGCCGCGAGAGGGTGCTATATGTTTTCAGTGTAGACTACAGGAGCACTGAGCAGCATCTCTGGCAGCATAGAGCGCCCTCTAGTGGCTGTAGACGGTAATGTTTTCTATTGGTTCATTTCTCTCGGTTCATGTCAAATTAATTTTGATAAGTCGCACCTGACTATAAGTCGCAGGACCAGCCAAACTATGAAAAAAAGTGTGACTTATAGTCCGGAAAATACGGTACATGCATATTTGACAGAATATGTGTTCATCACAAAAGTAAAAGATTATATTATTAGTAATGCACCAAAAAGAAAATTCTTGTGTAAATTTATTCTGAAAGGCAGTGTAGGTGAATTGGTTAAAAAATAAATTCTATGCTGGTTGAAATTCCCTTTACATCCTGATAGAAATCGCTAAGTTAAGTGGTGTAAATGTATTTCTATGTATTTATTTTATCTGTAGACTATGGAAGCCCGTTTCTGCCACTGAATAAAAAATAAAATTAATAAAAAATAAATAAAATAAAAGGTAATTGCGACTTTTTATCTCACAATTCTGACTTTATAACATGCAATTGCAAACAAAGTCAAAATTGAGAGTTATAAAGTCAGAATTGCGAGAGATGAACTGTCATAAATTCTTACTTTTTTTCACTGATTTGCGAGTTTATATCTCACAATTCAGACTTTTTTTCTCGGAATTGCAAGTTATAAAGTCAGAAATGCGAGTTACAGTATGAACTCTGAATTGCGAGTTTATATCACAATTCTGAAAAAAAGTCTTAATTATGAGAAAAAGTCGCAATTATTTTGTTTTTTCTTTTATTTAGTGGCGGAAACAGGTTTCCATAGTGGACGATATAAATTACTCATATTCCTTAGTCCAAGGGCTACAATAGGCTGTCCTACCTGTTCTCTTTGTTCTGACAGGAGGTACAACACTCACTTCATCCATTTGCCAAAGTTGAATGCTACTCCTACAGTCCTAAAGCTTTTAATTAGGCCTCTCACATGGTAGTAGCGCTCTCTCAATGAGCCCCCAGTGAGCTACTACGCAGGAAAAAGCAACCAGGGATGAGCTTTCATGATTCAAAAGGTCACAGACATGCGACAGCTGTGGTTTTAATCAAAATGACTACTGAAACTACTGCACTTTAAAGAGTCTCGGTAAGTGTCACATGGGATTATTGAAGTTTGGAAAACATTTTAAAGGGTAGAAAAAAGTTGTTAAAAGTATATAACATCTTCACCGACCATCTGCCAGTGGCCTCATTTTGTTTAGGTGTCTGAAACCAGCCAACAAATTGCCTGGTTTTCTTTGATTCCGTTTTGTGAAGTTCCCTCACTGTTTCTCATCAATAAAGTCCTAACTGATGGTCCGCTGTGGTTCAAAAGTGCCAGCGAATCATCTCCCTCTGAAGTGTTTTGTTTCTTTATGGCCACCAGCAGCACTACACTCAATTTTAATAGCATAAAAACTGAAGAATCCTCAAAAAAAATCTCTTCAACCGTTGAAGTCTTTTGAGATTCATGAGAAGCAGCTGGCTTGGAAGATTATCAGATGTTCCCGATGCTCGAGAGTCCAGTCAGTCCCGGCTCAGCCCCCATTTCAATCACAGCCATATAATACAGACTTCTGAGAGATGCGAGATAGGTAAAAGCAAAGTGAGACTTTCACTTTTGTCCCCTTTGCAGGAAGTGCCTCAGGATGAACCAGGCCTAGTTTTGATTTGAGCTAGTTAGGTCAACTAAGGACTGATTTGTTGAGATTAATATGCCACGGTTTAAAACGTTTATGGCGATTAAATGCTGCAGGCTCTGCTCTGTCTTTCTCTCAGCCGTTTATCGGCAGGTGGCCATGAATCGATTACGTGAGCTCTGTAAGTCTCGATGTAATATCACATGAGCCGTGAGCTGTAAAAGATTCAATTCCGTTCTCCACTCAACCTGGAAAATCTCTAACACCCGAAATGCATCGGTTTTTCATTCTTGTCAGAAAAAAAATTAATCTACTCAAACCTCTGCAATCCAAAGGTCTCTAGAAATTCCTGTCTATGCAAAGCTCGTGGACATTTTTGACTTGTTAGTTATTTCTAAGTAATATAGGTCAAATGGACACTGTTAAGTTTCAGGAGTGTTAACTGCATTTAAATACGTTAGGGAATTCTCTAAATTATCATTTTATATGTGAATGGAGCAGAACTCACTCTCGAAACTATGATGATTGACACCATGGTAAAGCAGCATTCTGCTATCAAGCATGTTTGGTATACTCAATTTAATATTAAAATGACCAAAGGCTCGTTATGTTCAGCTATTTTACCTAAACCACCTTCGACAGAGCTGTCATGTTTTGTTTATCTTTGGAAGCCTGCTTTCTCAGAACGCACTTTTGAAGGGTTGCCATGTCCACTCATTATAAGCAACACTTATTAAGCATCTTTGGGATTGATATTTGGGCTCTGCTCATAAACTGATCCAGTTTATGTAGTTAATGAAGTAGGTCACTCTGTTTTGGTATGTGGTTTATTTCCAAGATAGCACATTTGGATTTTAGTTTATTATGGGCTTGTTTTATTAGATTTTTTTTTCTTTTTATGCCCTTTGATTCATCACACCACACATACAGAAAAGACTCTGATGTTTAAATACGTCGTTAACAACTAGTTTTTCAGTTCGGTTCCATACACACGATGTAGAATTTATTTACATTCGGTTGTCACTACCTGCATTTTTAGAGAGTCAATTCATTTGTAGAATGCAGTTGTCACTTGCTTTAATTACTGAACTGTGTATGTACAGAACAGAATTAAGTTTTAAAAGGTAAATTGACCTTTTAATTAATTTAGTTGCATTGTGTACATGGCCATAGGCATGGAGAGTTATCTTAAGGCATTCAAAATGACCCTACGTTGGGCGCCACATTTGACTGCAAGCATTAAGTTAGATTTGGATTGGTCTTAAGTTAGAAAGAACTACATATGGTGACTTAATGTGTAATTTCAAGCTGTGCTAGGCTTAGTTCCCGAATGACATACCAAGGACGTTCTCAAAATTAGAGAAGCTTTGCTCACTGTGCCTTGGGGCTTTTCAGATTGTGTGTCAATACGGTTTACTGATGTATAGACATTCGTGTAAACAATACCTTTATCTTTGTCCTCTAGGAAAGTAATTGCTTTTGTTTCCAGTCATATTCCCTGTCAGACATGTCCTTTCTTCTCGTTTGTGTTTAGAGGTGATCAGGCAGAGGTATGCGGACCTGCCAGGAGAGCTGTTGATCGTGGAACTGGAGAAAGATCGGAATGGCTTGGGCCTCAGTCTGGCCGGGAACAGGGATCGCTCCTGCATGAGCATCTTCGTGGTGGGGATCACCGCCGGAGGGCCGGCCAGCCGAGACGGGCGCATCAAAGTGGGCGACGAACTGTTGGAGGTGAAACGTGCAAACACACTATCAAGTGATTGAGTGGTGAACATCTTTAAGTTTTAGAACAGTATTTCTAAAAGTAATAAATAAATCACAATCAATGATTTATTAGCGTCTTTATAATTGATACGCATTGGTTAATTAATCAGTAGCCAATTATAATAATATTAATAATTATTAATGTAATTATTAATGTTATATTTTAAGTATAATAATTATTAATTACAGTTTTATGATATTTTTTTATTAATGATGTGACTTACATATTCTTAATTTTAATTGTCATTTATTTGATCAGTCTATCATATATCTATCTATATGTTTGTACACTGGAAAGAAGTTACTTGTGTATATACAAAATATAGGCTGCTCATTAATATTAAATGTGCCTTTTTTTATTTAATGATATATAATTAATATCATATATAATTAATATTAGTCAGTGACGTATATTGCTCAATTAATATAAATTATTAATAATAGTACAAAATATGTATTAAAACAAAGTGTTCCTGGCCTTTTTTACAAAGTGACTCTTACGTAGCTCCCAGTGAGGAATTGTGGGTCAGTTCTCAGGATTTAGTTCTCTCGCTTTCATTTTTTTCTTTCTCTAGGTAATAGCATTTTCCTGTTGAGCCCCTTGTAATCCAAAGGGAGAAATGGTGGTTTCCATCAATTTCATTCTCATTCTGGTCTAATGCTGAATGAAGCATGGGGCTCAAGGGTCGTCTGGGTCAGTCTTATACAGGAACATCTCTTTGAGTCTCGAGGGACGTGGTGGTCAGGCTGTCTGTTTTGGATGTGGATCAGCTGGTTCCTTCATCTCTGTCTTTATCTGTTTGTATCTGTTCCTGAGCTATAAATGTGCAAACGAGAGAGTAGGGTTTTGCCTCAGATGGCCGGATGAATTTCAAATGAAGCCACCTGCCCTCAGTTTCACTATCTCTGTCTGTGTTTTATCACTTTCCCTGCCTTCCTCTTCTACTCGCTTTATCTCTCCAAGTGTTTCTCTAACTCTTTCAACCCCACAGCCTCACCATAAGACATAATTCATTGCGAGGTGAAACACTGATAACGCCAGGTCACTTTTATGTTTTTATACATGGACTATTTTAATGTTTTTATTCATGACTTTGAATTGAATTGGCCAAACCCCATAGGAAGTTGAATTTGGATTTTTAATTTTAACTGAATTTTCCTATAAATATAGAACTTTGTGACAAAATGTGAATAATTTAAAAATATAATATATATATAAAAAAATAAATAATTATATATATATATATATATATATATATATATATATATATATATATATATATATATATATATATATATATATATATACATATATATATATATATATATATATACATATATATAAAATAAATACAATAAATTCCCTGATCTTTTCCCTTCTAGGTGGCACATTGGTTTCCACGTTCATTTCCTCAGAATTGCCTATCGATTTAGTAATTTGGTCGACACGTACGAATGCCGTATTTCTGTGTGGAGTTTGGGGCCAGTGAAGCCGTGCTTACTGACCTTTGTCTAATATCTATCTCCATTAGGCGTGAACACACTGCAGCATTAGTCACGATCCACTAGTGCTCCTGCTTAATGATTCTGTCTCAGGTGATTGGAGACTAAAGTCAAACTGTCTCAAATACGTGTTCGCAAACTCAGATGTGGCTATTCGTAAAAGGTTCAGCAGAGCAATCTCTTACCAAAAAAAAGTGCCATGGAATTATCACAGGTTTTGGATGTGGTCCTCTGTGTTCAAATGTTGTTGTCCATGTTATTTGTCATATCAGACACACAGAGTTTTCCAAACTTATGATTTTGGATTAAATTTAAATGAATATATTTGGGAAAATGAAAATTTTAGGTATTGAAACTTGCCATTTTCTCCAAGTTCTCTCTCTGTTTTACCTTTTTAAATTATCCATTTTTTTTTATTTTTATTTATTTGTTTTTATGTCCATGTCCACCAAGTTTATCGATTTTACCTTTTTTGTTTTGAGGTTTGGTTTAGTTTTTGTTGTTGTTGTTTTGCCATTTTACCTTTCGTATTCTCTTGTTTTTCTTTTTTTGTTTTGTTGCCATTTCCCCCAAGTTTCTCTATTTTACTACTGTAAGTTTAGTTTTTTGTTTTTGTTTCTCAGTTTCGCCTTTTGAAATCACACGTTTTATTTTTTGTTTATTTGACAAACAATCTTCATTTTATCTTTGTTGCCATTTTCCCCTAAGGTTTTTTTTTTCTTGCCAATTTATCCAAGTTTTTAAATTTTTTTTGTTTTGTTTTTTGTTACCATTTCCCCCAACTTTCTCAGTTTCACCTTTTAAATTTCCACACATTTAATTTGTTGTTTTGTTGTCATTTTTGCCAAGTTTCTAAGTTGTAACTTTTTTTTTGGCCATTTAAATTGATCATAAAATGTTATAATACTACAGTGTTTATCATTTGACAGTTTTCTTTGACAAGTCTTGTTTTTTGTCTTGTGCTGACAGAATTTTCTGTGCTTCCATCAGATAAACAACCAGGTGCTGTACGGCAGGAGCCACCAGAATGCATCGGCCATAATAAAAAGCGCCACTTCAAAGGTCAAACTCGTCCTGGTCAGGTAAGAGACCCTCAGAGACAACCCTCAGCCTACTGTCATCTGCTCATTACTAAGATATGACTCTCATTTCAGCTTTATCATGAATTCTTTAGCTCATTAAAAATAATGAGATCATACATTTATTATAATGTGTTAGTTTATTCCTCCAGAGTTTTGAAATGTGTGATTAATTGCACCAAATTCAAGAATAATATCGTTATTAATTATTGATTCATTTACAGCTCTTATATTTATAACAAGCTCAAAATGTTGTGAATTATTGTCAGTCTTCAGCTTGAATCAGCATGTTCGCAGAAACTGCCGTTCTTTCCTCTTTGCAATTACGCAAGCCAAGCAATCTCACTTGCCCAGATACAAATGAATTGCATTTTTTTTCTCCAGTCCAAACTCCTTGATCAAGCTGCAAACCCAAGGCACCGTGGCTAATTAGGATCATAAAGCAGGCTTTTCAAGGAGGCAGTGGCAGTCTGTGTAGGATTGAAGCAATCTGAGTCGGTGCCAGCACTTTTGTTAAACATTCCCATCTGAAGTGAACATGCTTTAAGAGAAAGCCATTTCTCTGGGTCCAAATGTAAATGCTGTTATGTCTGTATATTGGTTGTTAACAAATAATAAACTTAGCAAATTTCTTGTGTTAAAATAATCCCTCTATATTCCACTCTCAGTTCATATATATATAAATTAATTGAACTAAATTCAAGAATAATATCGTTCAGTTTTCATGAGCAGTATCACATGAGTAGCAGCATACTAACGCTGCATATCAGACAAAAAAGTATTCAAAAATACTATGTTTACTCAGAATTCCATAGGAAATGAATATGGGTCATTTCGACCCCATTATACCTTTTTGGGTTAGTGATACAAAAAATAGTTTTTTTTTGTGATCATATAACAAAGAACTATTAATGACAGTGGGGGGAAAAACTGTTTTGGAGTTAACATGTCCTCCCATCAAGATATAGTGTGTGATATGTGTGTGTAATAAACTGGAACTGCTGTCACCTATAAAACATTTTTTGAAAGCTTTAGAGGATTTTTGCAGTGCAGTACATGGTTATAAAACAGCACAGCCAATAAGTTAGTCATAAACGAACACTTACTCTGTCATTGTAGGTGTAATCATAGACTTATCTGTTTCTGTTCATATCTTGTGTTTTATAAGAGTATTTGTTAGCTTGATCTTTATTTGACTGGTTGTTTTGTCTGGTTTCACTGATAACGGCTGTGTAAAGACACCAGTATCTCCTTGCTGTCTGCAGATAATTATTAAAAGTCCAAGAAATATAGACGGGCAGCTCAGATTACATCTATCAAAACACATTAACATGCTACTGAATGGTAATAGATTTGCTTTAATGGACACACAGTTTGCATCTTTTATTGCGACAGTTTGGTCTGTAATTGAGACTGTTCGGAAATCCTTTATAAATTATTTGTATTGTGTCAAAAGTCATTCAGCGACACATAATGGAATGCAATAGAGAAAAGCATGTTGCCATGGCAAGATAACTGGCCAGTGGTCAAGACTGAACCGTGTCCACCTGTGCCGCGAATGCCAAAATAGTGGCCAGTTTCCAAGTTTTCTAGTGAGGGGATTTCATAGCTGGACAAAATCAATACTAGTTAGTTCTGATTTGGTGTTTTTGATCTTCCTTCAGAAGGGGTTATTTGGAAACAAGCTGAGGATTGACCGTTTCTGCTTCGACTTTACCTTGAAAAAAAACAAACACATAACCTGTAATTGGAAATGGGTCATTTAGTGCGCAAAGACAATAATACAAAGGTGAACAGGAGCAGGGATGTAGGGAGCGATATTACTCGTCAACCCTAAGATCTTGAAAAAGAGGCTCTGAGGATTCATGGCGCAACATCTCAATTTATCTGGCCCATCATTTCTTATCGATCTGAGCGGAGAAAACTGCCAAGAGCCATGTGGGAACATGAGAAGTAGAGAGAGCGGCACCAATTTTGGCGTCGTTGAAAGGATGGGATTCATTTTTCTCAGTTAAGCCTTGTGCGAACATTGCCATTGATTTATAAAGTATGAAAAACTACTGTGGAAATCAATGGCTGCCGTCAACTTACCCTCATTCTTTAAAATACCTTTTTTGTGGCCAACAGAAAGAGGTTTGAACGAAGAGAGGTTGATTAAAAGATGACAGATTTTTTTTTTTTTTTTGGGTGAACTGTACCTTTAAGATGTTTTGCTGGTGGAAAAAAAAACCATCATGATTCTGTGTGAATGTTTTTGTTTGTTTGTGGAAAATTGACATGCTTTATACATTTGTGCGATTGCATGGAATTCGCTGTGAACAGACCTTAACATTAGATCTTTTCTGTCTGTTGATAGGAATGAAGATGCTATCAATCAAATGGCTGTCGCTCCTTTTCCTTCCCAGGCTTCCTCATTCTACTCCAGTGAGGTAGGGTACATTATGAATAGCCATATTTGATTTTATGTTGTTTCAGTGTTTTTGTCCTAACCACCAGCCAACTGAGCCAATTGAGTACAATTATGAACACCATGAAAACTCATTGGTCCAATACATGCTTTACTTAACATGAATGTTAAATGGGGGAAGTCGTGGCCTAATGGTTAGAGAGTCGGACTTGCAATCGAAAGGTTAATAATTAAAAAAGAAAATACAAATATTTTAATTTAATTTAACTGAATATTGAAAAACAGAGATAATATATTTTATATATTAATATTAAATTGTTGAGTAATTATATTATTGCATAATATATATATTATTAGATTAATCTGCAATTATTTATTTATTTATTGCATTAATTGCCTGTTTTGTCCTAAAAACTCAAGTGACCACCAAAATCACATAACGCACACATTAAATATGTGCAGAATTTTCACTTTTAGGACACAATAGTGTAAAAATATTTAAAAATATATTTTAATTCAATTAACAAATGTATAAATTATTATTAAAAAAAACATTAAGGGCCCTATAATACACCCGGCGCAATGCGACCCAAGGCGCAGCGCAAGTGTGTTTGTTCACATTTTCCCATCCAGCACCACGTCGTTTAATTAGCAAATGCATTTGCGCTAATTTGTGTGCCCATGGGCGTGTGTTCAGGCGCATTGCTGGTGCATTGCTATTTTAAGAGGCTGAAAATAGACTGCGCCATTGACCAACTCAAACCTGGTCTAAAGTCTGGTGCAAGGTTTTTTCTTTGTTATTTGAAGAGCGTACACGCTGCTTATTAAACACAGGGACGCAACGCACAGCAGCACACAAACATGCCAAATATAAAAAATTAAAGGATTGCAATGCAAAAGAGACCAAAGATACAAAAGAGGAGCGATGACAGTGAAGGATGAGAGAGGACCAGGCCTGGGCTTTATTTTGTGTTTTGTTTATGTTTGTGCACGCCAGTCGTCCGTGAGGGGCTGTCGCAATGTTTTGTTTTTATTTTATTATTAAAGCTTCGTTTTGATTGTCCGCCGGTTCCCGCCGCCTCCTTCCCGTGATTATGAAGTTTGGAAAGTGTTACAATGTCATAATGGATAGTCATCACATGTATCAGAATTAGGCTATTTGCTCGCACAGGAACAGCCCCGTTTCATTTCTGAGTTCTGTCTTTGCACTTGCCAAATTCCGCTGTGGAAATAGCAAATCCGTCATGGCACGAGCGCAACTGGCTCTTAAAGGGAATGGAAGATGAAACTCTGATTGGTTTATTGCACGTTATGCCCAAAAAACACCCATTACTCATTAAGAGAATAGGGACAACCCGTTTAGACCATGCGCCTGGGCGCGCCAACCGTTTTTCCGTCGTTAAAATAGCAAAAGTGGATTTGGACACGCCCTGAGTGCACCTGCGCCATGCGCTTTACACTT